>NC_134274.1:13924858-14129858 GCF_031893055.1 Leptodactylus fuscus | reverse complement strand
CTCTGAGATTACTTGCGTTGATTTCTTGCGACTTCATGGATAATTTTGGAGAAGGCCCAACTGAATGATGGTCCTCTGTGTAGAAGTGACTGAAAATCTCTTAAGGTGGACGTGTAAGTCAGTCTAGGGTTAAGTAAAATGGACTGTTGTAGCCGGAATGACTTGTCTTTAAATAGCACTATTATTTGATCCAGTTGACAACAGATCAGCCATTACAGAGATCTCTCCCTGAATGGGCCGGTAGTGTGAATAAGGCCTAAGATTGTTTTCTTTGCCTGGTGTCATTAAACATAGTTGGCGCCTCAGAGATGGCGGTGTTACAAATTTGGACACGTAGCAAGTATTATCTATAAAATCCAATGCAGTATTTTTTAAAGGGCTGATGACATCAATATTAAGGCACATCCGAACTGGAAATCTAATTTATTTAGCACCAACATCTCTGTAGCACTTTATAACTCAGAGTCTTGTAGGGAAAGACAAAACTGGAACCTACAGAGTAACATACTAAACGAAACAAACAAAATGAAAGAGAACCACAGTTAATAGTCATTGGTTTGTACGATAGCCCAGGTATCTTTTATAAAAACAAGGTAGTATATGTGTATATGGTGGTATGAGCCGGTCACCAGGCAATATCAGTGTCATATAGGAAATGTATTACAACACAAAGAGTCTGGAGTGTTACAAGTAGCGTGTCATGGCTCCACTGTCCCACCTAACCAGTTTGGGTCACTCCCAAGGGTATTATCTAAGTAGTCTTCCCAATATTTGCCCTTTAATCCCTGTATGAGGATCTGGACTTCATTGTGGAGAGACTGGAGAGGCATAGGTGACAGCTGGCCTAGGGCCAATGAGATATCGGTGCAGAACACCAAATGATCCGGGAAGAGAAAGGTCAGGTACAAGCCAAGTTCTCTGGCCGGTATAATGTGTGCAAAGTTGTACATAGGCAAAAGGTCAGGACAGGAAGCACAGGGTCAGGGTCAGAACAGGAAGCACAGGGTCAAGGTCAAGGCAGGAAGCACACGGTCAAGGTCAAGACAGGAAGCACAGGGTCAAGGTCAAGACAGGACGCATGGGGTCAAGGTCGAGTCAGGAAACACATGGTCAAGGTAGAAAACACAGGGCCAAGGTCAGAACAGGAAGCACAGGGTCAGGGTCAAGACAAGTACAGGATCAAGATCAGGACAGGAAGCACAGTGTTAGAGTCAGACCCAGAAGAATAGAGTCAGGATCAGCAATGAAGTCAGTAACCAACCAATTTCTATCAATCAGTCAGTATAGTACTGAATCAGTCAGCATGCTATGATCCTACATCAAGCACTAGGTCAGGGGCTGGGCATATTTATATAGAGAGGGATTGTCAAGGTTAGGCTGGGGAAAAAACTCCTGGCGCATGCGCTGACTCTTTAAGAGGATGAAAAGGCCAGTGTATGCACCCTAAGGGCCAGTTCACACGGAGTTAACGGGCGCACATTCTGGCATGTATACACGTGTCAGAATGTGAGCACTCAAAACAGATCCCATTCATTTCAATGGGTCACACGTAATTTTGTGTGCGTAATTTTGCGGCCGCTAAATTACGCGCGTTATATGCCCGTAACAACCCATTGAAATGAATGGGATCTGTTTTGAGCGCTCACATTCTAACACGTGTATACATGCCAGAATGCGCGCTTGCTAATGCCGTGTGAACTGGCCCTTTCAGAAAGCAGAGCTATGCAGGAGGACGAGAAGATAGATTTCTGGGCTCAGGTGAGGTGTCGGCAAAGGAAGGGGACAGGGAGCGGCAGTAAAAAAAAACAATAAGATACTGGTGAATATTCTCCACGTAATGGCGCCAGCATTACATAGAGGTATACTGGGGGGTGTTAAAAGGAGTCAGGCTGAGGAATGTGAAGGGCTTGCGCTTTTTAGGGCGCACTTAAACTCGGACATGTTGGTAATTGATTTGATTGTCTGGGCAAGTCCATTCCAGAGAACTGGTGCAGCACAAAAAGGTCTACAAAGGGGAGCTGGGCTGCTGCATTCAGTATAGACCAGAGAGGAGACAGCTTTGTGTAAGGAAGAGGGTCATGTGGCCATACATATGGACTATCCAAAAGGTATCGGTGACTAATAAACACTCTCCAGACTAAAATGCAACTTTCCTATTACTATGCATCTACCTACTCCAGCCTGAGAGTGGTACAACATGCTGACCCTTGTAGTTCCACCTCGGAGGGCGCTTTTGTAAGGTTACTACCACCGCAGTACTGAATGCCACCGGTCTGCACCATCTTTCACGCGGCGCTCCCAGACTATTTCCCCACCATTCACTCGATTATGAGCAAAGCTATTTCCACTTGTCAAATAAAACTGAATGATTTTTACAATAAGACAAGATAATATGATATATAATTTTTATTCACTTAGTGACATTTTGCTAATATATAGATATCATTTTTATTGTTGTCGAAATTATTACTTACTGATTTCATCTCCATCACGGCGCGGGCGGCTGCGGCAGCAGCACAATGTCAGCAGTCAATAGATTTCATTTTACTGACCACGGACTTGCGGCAGCCAGACATTAACACACCAATATTTTTCAGTGATGAAAGCTCTCGAGTTTTTTTTTTTTTCCCGCTCCCGTTCGCCGATGGTGTTTACAGTAACTATCGGAGGATGTAATTCATCATTGGGAAAGCCTGCGTTAATTATATGGTGAATATTGTAGAAATAAATGGAGTTGATTTTCCACAAGAAAGGTATATAAATAAAGCATTTAAGATCTAATTAATCACCCGACCACTTACGAGAGACAGAGCCGTGTACGCCGTGTGCAAGCTCCCGGCATGTGCATGCCAATACCAAGAACCCCAAGCCTGATGGAGGACATGTGGAACTTCAAAGTAAGGTCAAGAGGGGGCAAATGTCAGATGAACAGTCCATACGGTATTTGTATAGCACTTGTACACGGGACCTCCACTCATCTAGGCAGAGATGTAACGTCAAGCCCTTGGGCCCCCTACACAAAATCTACATCCGATCTCCCACCAAGTGTCGTTTGTAATACTCTGCCCCAACCCAAGGATATCAGGAACTAGATGTGAGCGCCACTTCTACACGCTAGAGGTACGCTCCTGCCTCGAAAGGTGCCCATATACATTCACTCAATACTGGCTAAACGCTGTTGACCGCAACCATCCCTCCCAACATACATAGTCAGCTGAACCAAAAATATACACGGAGAAAGGGGTGCCAGACACCAGACATGGGAGAATTGGTTCGTAACAAACTAGATTCAACCCCGAATATTCCAACAAATTCTAAGGCCTCGTTCAAATCTGCGTCGGTAATCCATTTGTGGGAATACGCATAGGAAACCTTCCCCTGAATGGACTGCTGAACACATTTGCATAGACCCCATACACTATAATGGGGTCCGTGACATCTCCGTAGGGAACGCGCGATCAGGAAAGTAGTTCACAATCTACTTTCCTGTCCACATGATTTGTGCAGAAATCTCACGGCTAGCACAGGGACCCCATTATAGACTATGGGGTCCATGTGCTTTCATTGCACACCGATTGCAAATTCGTTCGGTAGTCCATTCAGAGGGGTCCCCATGCGGACGCAGATGTGAACCAAGGGTAACGAAGCCCATCAATTTGGGATTCGTCTCAGATGAAGTAAAACAGTTGGCGCAACATGCATTATGGTAGATACTCTGGGGGTCTTTACAGAGCTCTGTGGGGGCTGTATTATCAATTTCAGGACTCCAAAGGGTAAAGGTCACACCAGATATTGATGGGGTTATCTATTATGGGTATATCTATCTCGGTGCATAGTGTTAACATGAAGTTCTTGGTCCCCAGTTCATTATCTGTTACTGCCACATGCCATGTATAATGTTGCTTTCTTCTTATGCCCACAAAGGGGTCTATAGGCTCCCTTAGGCACTAGTATTAGGGTGTTACTGTTCCTAGAGGCATCACTTATCTGTAAATCTGTAATGGTGCCCTCACTTACCATGTGCTATCTACAATACAGGTGTCTTATTATATTGTATAGAGGCCTTTGGGCACCCTCAGGCTCCAGGGCTGACAAAGAGCAGAAAACTAGGGACACCCCCCCCCCTCCCCCGAGACTAAAACACATCCCTGACCGTGGGAAAGCGAATCAATAGAGAAAGTTTCACACAGTTACACCAACCCATCTCTGTGATGTCACTACATAGCCTTGTGCCAATATATTACATAATGTGATGTCATATTTAATAAACGGTAACATAAAGGATATTGTGAGCCATGATAAATACTGTAATAGGCGTAGACCTAATTGTATAATCTTCTTCCATTCACTCAGTGGTTTGCTGCTAAATTCCACCAGCCATCTGTGTATAAGCCAGTTACATACCTAGCATAGGTCTGCAAGTAATAAAAATTAAAAGGTCGTCTACACCCTCAGGATTAGCAAAAAGAGTCCCTTAAAGGGGCAGTCACCTAAAATTGCCTCCATGTCACCAGGAGTGATTATAAAGGGAAACAGTCACCAGGTTTGGGGATCCTAAACCCCAGTCATGTCTCCTTCTCTATTCGACCATTTGCTGCATTATGTTTGGATTGCCGCAGTAGAGACAGGAGACCGCTCCGACAGCTCAGGACATATGCATTGTGCACAGGGGAAGTCAATGATCGTACATCTGACTTTGAAGGGAGTTTTGGACAGGACTTTGGTCCCTAAGTCTGGGACCGTTACCCCCTAAGGACATGCTGATGGTTTCAGGGTCCCAAATCTGGTGGAACGGTGGGCAAGAAGTAAAGTAGGAATCCGTTCTGACACCTCAATCCCTTCAAATATATCCTGTATAAATAATGCCGTCATATCCGGTCCATAGAATACCTCCATATAGCACTATAGTGCGTGTTCTCTGGTTGCTCCTTAGGGTTTTGTCCCTGGGGGCCTGTAGAAGTTGCCTAGTTTGTCATTACAAGTTATCCCTTATCCAAAAGATGGGAGATGACCACTAGGACCCCCACCAACCATGAGAAGACGGTGTATACCCTGTATGGATAGGACTGACAAAGGAACTCTTATAGAACTGATTGAAGCCGTAATGTACATGTATGACATGCCGCTCTACATATGATGGGCACCAAAGATCCCCAATCCTGTGACTGTCGGGGGATTCAGTGATCAGACCCCATTGAACAGACAGTTCTCATCTATCCTATATACACTCACCGGCCACTTTATTAGGTACACCTGTCCAACTGCTCGTTAACACTTAATTTCTAATCAGCCAATCACATGGCGGCAACTCAGTGCATTTAGGCATGTAGACATGGTCAAGACAATCTCCTGCAGTTCAAACCGAGCATCAGTATGGGGGGGAAGAAAGGTGATTTGAGTGCCTTTGAACGTGGCATGGTTGTTGGTGCCAGAAGGGCTGGTCTGAGTATTTCAGAAACTGCTGATCTACTGGGATTTTCACGCACAACCATCTCTAGGGTTTACAGAGAATGGTCCGAAAAAGAAAAAACATCCAGTGAGCGACAGTTCTGTGGGCGGAAATGCGTTGTTGAGGCCAGAGGTCAGAGGAGAATGGCCAGACTGGTTCGAGCTGATAGAAAGGCAACAGTGACTCAAATAGCCACCCGTTACAACCAAGGTAGCCAGAAGAGCATCTCTGAACGCCGCACAGTACGTCCAACTTTGAGGCAGATGGGCTACAGCAGCAGAAGACCACACCGGGTGCCACACCTTTCAGCTAAGAACAGGAAACTGAGGCTACAATTTGCACAAGCTCATCGAAATTGGACAATTGAAGATTGGAAAAACGTTGCCTGGTCTGATGAGTCTCGATTTCTGCTGCGACATTCGGATGGTAGGGTCAGAATTTGGCGTCAACAACATGAAAGCATGGATCCATCCTGCCTTGTATCGGTAACGGTTCAGGCTGGTGGTGGTGGTGTCATGGTGTGGGGAATATTTTCTTGGCACTCTTTGGGCCCCTTGGTACCAATTGAGCATCGTTGCAATGCCAAAGCCTACCTGAGTATTGTTGCTGACCATGTCCATCCCTTTATGACCACAATGTACCCAACATCTGATGGCTACTTTCAGCAGGATAATGCAATGCCATGTCATAAAGCTGGAATCATCTCAGACTGGTTTCTTGAACATGACAATGAGTTCACTGTACTCCAATGGCCTCCACAGTCACCAGATCTCAATCCAATAGAGGAGCATCTTTGGGATGTGGTGGAACGGGAGATTCGCATCATGGATGTGCAGCCGACAAATCTGCGACTGCAACTGTGTGATGCCATCATGTCAATATGGACCAAAATCTCTGAGGAATGCTTCCAGCACCTTGTTGTATCTATGCCACGAAGAATTGAGGCAGTTCTGAAGGCAAAAGGGGGTCCAACCCGTTACTAGCATGGTGTACCTAATAAAGTGGCCGGTGAGTGCATATAGCAGGTAACTTGTAAATACCTCCATACCCCTTCACAATGGGGATCAGATAGTAAAATAACATGTATATTAAAGACATATCTCTCTCTCTCTCTCTCTCTCTCTCTCTCTCTCTCTCTCTCTCTCTCTCTCTCTCTCTCTCTCTCTCTCTCTCTCTCTATATATATATATATAGGAACATTGAGTATCACAAGACCAAGTAGCCATAGAAGTAGATGTACAATGAGAAGATCCCATAGGAACATCAATGGCTGGTGCACGCATGTATGGCTTATAGTCAGTGCCTGGGCAGCGCCCATGTATTGTTAAAGGTTGTCATACTACCAATATCAGACACTAAATACCGCCCCTGTTGTGTCACTAGCCAAAGTCCAAAGACTAGTAGGGCAGGACAAAAATATAGATATGGTGGCAAATGCTATTTGTTACATGGGAAAGATTTTGTGGTAGAGATTGATATTTTGTTGCAAATATGCAAACGACCCTAACCTATCTATCTGCGGGGCTGGGTCCTGCTTAGACACTCCCTTTAAAGTGTAAAGTTAAAGTAAGTAAAAAAAAAAAAAAAATCACAATAAATGCATAGAGATTAGGTAAAATACCCAGAGTGCACTTTTTTTTTTTTTATCTCTGTGGTAAGTTCATCTGATTCCTGGACCCCCCCCCCCCCCCTCTTTTCTGTAAAATGCCCACCAGCTTCTCAGACTACACTGTGATATATGGTAGTCTAAGACACGCCTCCCTGCTGTCAGCTGGTCCAGCCAGGAGAAGGGGGAGTGTCCCAGACTACTAAGGGAGTACAGAGCAGGCTGGTGGGCATGTTACAGAACCGAAAGAGAAATGGGAGGAACCTAGAAAAGTTTACAAGACATTTTATACATCTCTTATAATCCAGAGAGTTCCTTTAAAGAGGTTTTCTAGGATTAAAACAATATGGCAGCTTTCTTCCACAAACTGTACAACACCTGTTCATGTTGGACTGACGTTCATGCTCAGCAATCTAAAGCCTGTGATTGATAGATAGATAGATAGATAGATAGATAGATAGATAGATAGGAGATAGATAGATAGATAGATAGATAGATAGATAGGAGATAGATAGATAGATAGATAGATAGATAGATAGGAGATAGATAGATAGATAGATAGATAGGAGATAGATAGATAGATAGATAGATAGATAGGAGATAGATATAATAGATAGATAGATAGATAGATAGATAGATAGATAGATAGATAGGAGATAGATAGATAGATAGATAGATAGATAGGAGATAGATATGATAGATAGATAGGAGATAGATATAATAGATAGATAGATAGATAGATAGATAGATAGATAGATAGATAGATAGATAGATAGATAGGAGATAGATAGATAGATAGGAGATAGATATGATAGATAGATATGATAGATAGATAGGAGATAGATATAATAGATAGATAGATAGATAGATAGATAGATAGATAGATAGATAGGAGATAGATAGATAGATAGATAGGAGATAGATATGATAGATAGATAGATAGATAGATAGATAGGAGATAGATAGATAGATAGATAGATAGATAGATAGATAGGAGATAGATAGATAGATAGATAGATAGATAGATAGGAGATAGATATGATAGATAGATAGATAGATAGATAGGAGATAGATAGATAGATAGATAGATAGATAGATAGATAGGAGATAGATAGATAGATAGATAGAAGATAGATATGATAGATAGATAGATAGATAGATAGATGATGTATAGATAGATAGATAGATAGATAGATAGATAGATAGATAGATAGAAAGATAGGAGATAGATAGATAGATAGATAGATAGATAGATGATAGATAGATAGATAGATAGATAGATAGATAGATAGATAGGAGATAGATAGATAGATAGATAGATAGATAGGAGATAGAAGATAGATAGATAGATAGATAGATAGATAGATAGATAGATAGATAGATAGGAGATAGATAGATAGATAGGAGATAGATATGATAGATAGATATGATAGATAGATAGGAGATAGATATAATAGATAGATAGATAGATAGATAGATAGATAGATAGATAGATAGGAGATAGATAGATAGATAGATAGGAGATAGATATGATAGATAGATAGATAGATAGATAGATAGGAGATAGATAGATAGATAGATAGATAGATAGATAGGAGATAGATAGATAGATAGATAGATAGATAGATAGATAGGAGATAGATATGATAGATAGATAGATAGATAGATAGATAGATAGGAGATAGATAGATAGATAGATAGATAGATAGATAGGAGATAGATAGATAGATAGATAGATAGAAGATAGATATGATAGATAGATAGATAGATAGATAGATGATGTATAGATAGATAGATAGATAGATAGATAGATAGAAAGATAGGAGATAGATAGATAGATAGATAGATGATAGATAGATAGATAGATAGATAGATAGATAGATAGGAGATAGATAGATAGATAGATAGATAGGAGATAGAAGATAGATAGATAGATAGATAGATAGATAGATAGATAGATAGATAGATAGATAGATAATTTCAGAGACACATACAGTATGTAATAGATGACAGAGTAATATATGAGAATTCTCAGCCGGCATAGGTGACACACAGATGATTGTCTGACATGTTTGGGGTACAGGAAGGTGTTATTCTATATTTGGTAACAATGTTTTGGATCACTTTGCGCCATGTTCAGACTGACACATCAGCCCAGCTCCTATTCGGACTCCAATATTGAATGGTATAGAGTCTGGAAATGTCCTAACATGATGTTGGCAGAGAAGGGCAGAGCGGGCACACAGTCCCAGCACTGATACAATGAGTATGAGCAATATCAGATAAGGACAACCTGATATTAATGACTCCTCTCCCTTTACCCGGCCGCCCGGTGTCATGTTGCGAGTTCTCCAAATGTGTCTGGCATTTTTTTGGTCAATCTATTCCAGGCGGCTAAATAGACTGATAGAGGACACTCGAGGGATTTCATAGCAGGGCTTTCTGAAGTGGCCCATCAGCTTTTAGGAGACATGTCAGAAGAGATCTGGCCTTCGCACACTTTGAAATAGTGTGTCAATAAAAGCTGGAAGTTTCTCCGCAGCCAGCTGTAGGTGCAGCTGTATTTTTTCTGGAGGGATGTCTTAGCATTATCTTGCAGAACGCACCCAAACACGTAACTTTAAAAACATTACAAATTCTGAATTCTCGGCAGCCTGAGTAATAGGATTCTGCTGCATTTAATAGGAAACCCTGGAACCAAACCAGGAAAACCAACAGAAGATTTAAAGGGGATGTGAGAAAATCACTAAAGAGTTAATATAGAGATTCTCCAGTCCAGTCCAAGAATCCGTGGGGGGAACCTACAAACACATGTACACCAGTTTTCTGGCATAGGTGGGGACAAATGTGGTGGATATTTGGTGCACAGCTCCTTCTTGTACCAATGAAGCGCCACTTTGCGTCCCGCTCACCACTTGCGTCCCGCTATTCAAGTGGGTCTTGGCTTGTCAAAGTTACCATAACTTACGCCAGGAATCCTGCACATGTTACACCTGGATTCTAGGCCAGTTTTTGACTGGTGTAGGTGTAAGACTGGCACAAAGGACATCAGTCCTAATCAATCCCCCCCCCAGTATCTCTATTTTTGGAGGACCTGGCATGTCTATGCATTTCATGGTAAATGCGCAGTACTCCATTATTCCTGTGGGGGCACTGCAGGAAAAATAATCACTTGTTGCAAGAGCCTCCTATACATTTCTGCATATTGCTGAGGTTTATTGACAGCTTATTGATATAGCATGCCTTCTAATTGAAGGTGGAGAACTATGTCACAAGGTAAATGTGTAATACTCCACCATTCCTGCGGGGGCACTGCAGGGAAAATAATCATTTACAGCCAGATCATCTCATAGATTACAGCTGAATTCTGGGTTTTTAAGCAAGGGGAAGACCATGATAATCTTGTTACAGTAAATCCTAAATTAAAGTGAACTCGTCTCATAGACAACACAGTCCTGGTTGCAGGCAGCATGTGGGAAAAGATTATGCTTACCCTTTAATTTATTCCTTTAAATCCTGGGCTTAGAAGTCCAGTGGGCCGTCCTAATTTATTTTCAATTTGGGCACCACATTATTACCTAATAGGACCATATCAAAAGAGGTTTGAGAATTCGGAGAGCCCCTTTAATCTTAACTATTCAAACTGATTTTTAAATAATTTAATTTTTAAAAAAAAAAAAATTTGAATTACAAACAATAAACAAAAAACATAAAAAAAATTGGTGAAATACAAAAAAAAAATAAAAAAATGGCCACCCAAGCTGTATTTCCTGAAGAAGTGGATATGGATTTTTTTTTTTTTTTTCTTAACTGTTTCTAGACATTTTCCCAATCATTTGGCTTTTTGTCAGGCCCCTATTTCAGAATCACAGAACCCTGCCATCTGGCTAGTGCTATGCGGCTGTCAAAGGTGTCAGCTTGAGTCATAATGCAGACGCAGACATGGTAAGTACAGCTATTCCTTTCACATAGTTACAAGGGAAATAAACAATGGGCGACTTTACAATGCAGATTTCGTAACCACACTCGCCACTCAACAATGAGACTACCAAGAATGAGACGGGACATCTGCCATTTATTTGTTCCCTAATTCATTCCAGCCACACACTTTTACTGATATTTCTTCATATTGTATAAAGAGGTTTCTTATGGCGGTGGTAACGGTGCGGGGCAGGGGTGCCATCCTGACTGCATGGTCTGATAGGGGCGCAACTATGGAGATTTATGGGATGGCATGGATAGGTTTTATATTCTAATGTTCATTTGTAGTCATTCACCATGTAAACCGAAATGTACGATATTATTTATACCGCACACAATGACCTTGCGATGTCCAGGCGGCTAAAGTGGATCTCTAGAAATCTCAAAAAGTTAATAGGTACTTTAATATTGATAACCTATCATTAAAGGGATTTTCCACCCCCTAAGTGTTTAGTTTTTGCAGGAGATCTAATCACAAAATAGGTCATCAGCACCCAGTTGGCGAGGGTCCAACACATAGCCCCCTACCCAACAGAGCTGCAGCCCCATCCACTGTATAATGGTGAGACCAGGGGACGGCAGCTCTGTGTCTATCTCAGGAATTAGTCGATTGATGAGGGGCCTGGGTGCCCCCCCCCCAGTAAAAAAAAAAGAAAAAAAAAAAGTAGTCAATCAATATCAAATAGATGTGACTCTAATAGCCCCTCCACTATTGTCTGATTGACACAGTGCCTTCCATTTTGAAGTGGCCATGCCTGGTACTGCAACTCTTTGTGACTCAGTCCTATTGAAAGGAATGGGACTAAGCTACAATATTTGACACAGTCACTACAAGAACTACGGAGATGTGGGGCCTTGGTCTTTTGTTTAACTTTCATAAGTACCATTGGTAAATTGTTATGTAAAACATTCTGATATAATAAAAAAAATATAATAAAAATAATATTTTTTGATCGTTGCAGTACCGTGAACGGTCATACGTCATCCTGGTGATTCAACGTTGGGTCAACGTCAATGTTTAATACCCTTAAAATAAAAGCTGCCCTGGGATTGGCTGCCTAAGACCAATGGCCTCACTTAGATAAGGCTTTTGGATCTCGGGGAGCTCGTAGAGGCGAAACCTTTTTGATCTGTATTTTGAAAGTACGGCAAAAATAGAAATAGATATTTGCGGTTACGACTAAAACGAGCTTAGATATGCAGACCCACAGTCATATTGGGAAACATAAAACCAAAATACAATACGGCCACCATTTAGGGCATTAGATGGATCTACCAAATAGGTCATAAAAACCTTCTCTACATCCCAGTTTCGTCCTAATAATTCTTGGTTTCCCCTCCATTCCGCCAGTATTTTCCCATCTCCAGCTATTGTTTTTCTGTTTTCGCAGCCTCTTTGCCGTTCATTTAGCTGAACCAACACTACAATAAAATACATGTTTCTCTTAACGTTGCGATATCAGATTACATTTTTCACGGCTACGCTTTTTTTTTTTGTTTCCAGTGGTCATGCATTATTATAGTGGAAGATTACCTTAAAACATCTTCCTTCGCTGTGTCAACACTCACAAGGTAAAAATCATTTGTACTGTATGTCCGGCTCCTATTATTCTGGTGCTTTGCAAAGGGAAGGCATATTGTCATTAAATATTTATGCGAATTTTATAAAAAATTGAGAAAGAAAACTGCTCATGAAGAATGGGGGGGTGAAAAAATAAAAAATTAACTGGCTTCGGGCTGGAGGAGAAGCTGAAGTTGTGACTATAAGCAAAAAACTGGTTCAATTGATGGCCGTCCAATCTATTCTGCACCTGAAGTTTCATGGAGCTGATTGAGTAAATGAGGAAGGGGATCGATGGCTTTGATTCGTAGTCTTTGGAACCGACGCATTAATATATTCAAATCAATATCCGAAGACTACAGAGAAGAAACGCTGACGCTCTCCAGGTAGTACATACCATTGCGATAGTTTACTCCATGGACAGATTGTTACCACTCTTCCCCTAGCCATGCACCTTCAGACCAACCAACCAATTTCGGCAGGACCAGCCAACCATTTACCAACAGTAAATTTTGGACAGTGAAAGATTGAGCTATTGGATTTCAACTAGGGTTGAGCAATCAAGATCAGACAAGATTGGATTCCGATCGGCGATCAAGTAAAATTCACGATCGCAATTCCAATCCTGATCTTTTTCTTTTTCGAGGTTAGAGGTTATCTCAACCCTATTCATGTATATATCATTAATAGGGTTGAGCGATTGGGAATGGGAAAGATCGGATCCCGATCACTGATCAAGCAAATTTCACGATCAGGATCGTCTGGAAAATTGTTGAAAATCAAATTTTAAAAACGATCCTGAAATTTCAAGATCGGCTTAACCCTAATTTCATCATGTCCAATCCTTTTGTTCTCAGAGCTATCAGACTCCCCTCCCTCTCCACATGCAGAACATATATGCTGTACTCAGCCAAGCATGCATGTGCATGGGTTTAGCAGTGATGGATGGCGGTTGAGCCAGCCAGATTCATCAAGGCCAGCCATTTATCTACTGAATCCATTGCAAATTTTAGAGAGAAAAAGATTGATCTACTGGATTTCAACATGTCTGATCCTTTTGTTTTCAGAGGCATCAGACTTCGCCTCCCTCTCTCGACTCCGAACATATATACTCAAGCATGCATGAATATGGGGGTAGTCATCTCAGCTAGCTAAGTATATAGTCAGCTTTAGGCGTCATACATTCGATTGTATTATCGTAATACAATTCCATACAATTTGACGGGTCTTGTACGGGTGCACCCAATTTGTTATGGAAACAAAGGATTATAGACATGACAATTGGCCATGTTATCAGATGAAACCTCCGCTACTAGATTTATATTTTTAGGAGTCAGGTTGTCTAACACCTTAAACTTTGCCCATCCAAAAAGTCCACACTCTATGTCGCGTATGCCCCTTGTCTTTCCATTGATGGCCTCCTGTCCGTCCTACAGCACGAAAACCACCATATAACATGAGAAACACCCCAACTATACATATGGAGAGTACATTCCTACTGACTACATCACTGCCTGGAAAAATGTGTCAACTCGGGCATTGGTATCAAGACCCACGTTCTGTGATTGCCTATGTTTGTGGTCACCATGAGACTTTGGATACGTGCGATAGGTTACAGCGACCTGGCAACTTTGGCTGTGACTCTCATCACAAGGACCGCTTTGGTGCCCTGCGACTCCTTTACGAATGGAGCCACACTGTAACCCCCAAGGGCATTACGACTTACAGATCGCAAATCATTCTGCGACCCTTGGAGTCGCTAAACTCTTACATTAGTAAGAATGACTTGACAATCTTTGGTCATGCAGCCGAAGTCACCATGTAGCCTTAGTTTTGGCATACAACTGCACAGTCCAGGGGTTGTATGCAGTTATTTTTTCTTTTATTCCCCAAAATTGCCAAAATTCTATGCACGATATTGCAGGGGAGTCCTATTTACTTGGATGAAGATGAGCTGCAATACCAGACACAACCTTATAGACGACAGTGGCGCTAGTCCTGTTATTAAAAAAAAATAATAATAATAGTAAACTGCTTAATCTAAAAACATCTAAACAAAAATACAACAAAGTAAGCAAATACTTGTAACTTTGTGGTTGCAAACTTTCCGTCGGAGCGGAATAACCTTGGAGCCGCCGCTGATCACAGCGGTGGAGGATCTCCGCTTTTCAATCTCTCATGCCCTCATTAAACAAGGCACACTTTGATCACTGCCAAGTTTCAGAGGTGCCACAACAAGAGAGGGATGAATTTGCCGTACTACTGATTTCAGTAATAAAACAAATTATCTATTTTTGGAAGGGGGTTAACAAGAAAGTATTGTGTATTTGGGACTAATTGATTGGATTAGCGTTTCTACCTGTCTAAAAGGTCACTTCCTAATAGGAGTATAATTCCTTCTCTCCTGGGTCTTGGGCATTACTTACAGCAATACATTATGGCTAAGCTGTTGCTTTTCTACTTATTCTTTGAGGTAAAAAGCTAATTTAAAGTCTTTTACTCGCGAGTGCCCGTGTTGGAGAACAGAAATCGCAGACTCCGACAAATGATATCCTACAAAAAGGATGAGCGGGAACACAAAACTATTCTATATATGTCATATGTAAATATAAAATATGGTGAAATGTTTGGAATTCTTATCCCAAAAGAAACTAGAAGTGTGTTTAGGGTGAACAGTAGGAAATAGCGATGTAACATAGATGATAAGGTTGGATGAAGAACCAAGCCCATCCAGTTCAAACTATAAACCTACCAAGTTGACCCAAAGGGAGGCAAGAAAAATAACCCACGAGTAGATCAACTGCCCCAAAAACTCAATGGCAGTTGGACTAAATCCCTGGATCAAGATCCTATCCCAAAAACATCCACTTCCCATAACTATAATGGAGGTATGTAGGATAATAGGACATCACTATGTTGGTGGAAGAGGAGGATAGGTAGGCAGGAGATATCACCATTATAATGAAGGGGCAACAGGCATTTTCACCATACCAGATTCTGGGGGCCCACCCTCATAGACCATAGCACCCTTCAAATTTAGGTGTCTTCTGCTCAGCCATTATTGTACTAGATTCTGGGCCCAATGGAGAATCTTCCAACATGGAAGTCCAACACGGACAATAATGGAGAAGTATCGAGCAGTATGACATCAACAGAGGTGGAGAAATGGGCAGAGATCCCCACCATAATATCACTAGAAAATACAGGCAGTAGGACTGAAAGAAGGAAGGGTATCATCAAAGAGGTTTCTACTAGGGTTGAGTGATCTGGATCGGAAAAGATCGGATCCCGATCGGCGATCGAGCAAATTTCATGATTGTGAACCGCTGGAAAATGATCGGAAATCAGATTTTGAAATCTCAAGATCGGCTCGACCCTAAAAGTGACTTTTCCCATAGAGAAGCATTGACTAGGGTTGGGCGATCGGGAAAGATCGGATCCCGATCGGCAATCAAGCAAATCTCACGATTGCGAACGGTTGGAAAATGATCGGAAATCAGATTTTTGAAATCTCAGGATTGGCTCAACCCTAAAAGTGAGTTTTCCCATAGAGAAGCATTGATTAGGTTTGGGCGATCAGGATCGGGAAAGATCGGATTCTGATTGGCGATCGAGCAAATTTCACGATCACGATCAAATCGATCCTGAAATCTCAAGATCGGCTCAAACCTAGTTTCTACAACTATTGTAGGATGAAGGAAGCCATCTATTCACTGTCCTATATTAACAAAAAAAAAACATGACCATTGGGGCAAACATTTTTTCTTGATTTAAGGAACATCCATCTATTCAATATATTCATTCTTATCCTCTACGATCCTGGTCCTCACAACCCAATGTCCAATTCCCAACCCTGGTTCCCAAGAATCTTTCCATTCATCTCCAGTACAGCGAATTCTATCTGGAACCCCTCTATCCCCAATTATGTAAATACAGACACCAACCCTTAGCAATAGTTAGCCAAGCCTAAATCCAATCCCTGAGCTCCACGGCCACATCCGACTCCACAAACGCCTTATTTTTCTTCATTGAGGGGGAGGAAATAAATGTATTTATCAAAGTGATGCACGGTGGCCTTCTGAAATTGTGTGAGACACTCTGTTATTGTCACTTGACAGATGACTGTAGCTTCACCTGCCACTCTCTAAAATGATCCACCGCTGAAAATGATTGCATATTGGCTACACATTCTATAGACCAAAATAGCAGGACTGCGCCTGGGGCTGCTAAGCAGACAGAAACCCCCTCCAGATCTAAGTAGCCCCTATGAACCCATCCACAGAAATCATTGTTTATTCATCTAAAGACCCTTTGTCACAGTTCCGAGCATCTTGTCCCCTTCAGCGTGACACAACTACATAGAAGTTTATCTTAGGATATTACATTTTTTTGTTGGTACTGCTAAGCGTGATAGTCATTTTTCTTCTGATCACCGTCTTGGTGGGGGGTGGGGAGGTGAAGGGGCTGACAGATTTTATGTCGGTCTTAATAGGCATGGGCAGGATTGTCAGGGTGAACCAGTGACATGGGTGTGAGCTTTGTTTCCATGTGGAAAGAACTTGGTTTGGCACGCTACGAGATTAGGTCACGTCAAGCGAGCTTCGTACAAGTCACTCCCTACAACTTATCTTCCAAATTTCACTTGCTCAATATAGACAACAGAAAACTCATACGAGTGACTACAAGAGAGCTGTAGAGCTGGCGCGTATAGTGCACAGGTGATATAGGATTACATTCATTTTTGGCATGTTACCTCCACGTTGGACGTAGAGAGGCGCAATGCTGTTTTACAAAGTTGACGCACAATGGGAGGCCATGGTATACAAACTCTCTTGTACCGACTCAAGGCTTTATATATTACCATATATTTTATTTGATTGGTCATAGTTTGGGTTTGGTTTATAATGGTCTTCTCGAAACTTCTGCCATCTTCTTCTCATTGGCGTCAAATTTTTGCCAAGTCTATGGCATTTACTTCCCAGGCAATAGACTATGCCTGAGATCCATCTAAAGCCTCCTGAGGAAGCCAACGTGAGACAAGAATTGAGGCACTTGTTCGTTGTACCGTCCATAATCAACAATCTAAAACAAGTTAGCACGTGGATTGTTTAAGGATACGTGGACATGACCATGTCTATGTAGTCAGCCCATGATTGAATGGCACAAATAGTACATGGATGACATCAGCGTTCCCCCTTCACAACCCCATTCGCTGCTGTCAGTGACGCCCTGCCACAAAACGGTCAACAATAGGACCTGTCCTGGGTTTTGCCCCGGGCTCACGTACACGTAAATACACAATCACATATATGGGGCCATAGAAATGGATAGGGGACTTGGGGACTCCCTGAACGGAAACCTATATGCATCAAAAGGCATTTAGCTAAGAAACCACACGGACCCATAGACTATAATGGGGTCCATGTGGTTTCCGTTCAGTGTCTGCACGAATCATGTGGAAAGAAAAGTACTAAAAAGTGATAAATACTCCAAATCTGTATCCAGTGCTTAAAAATAAAAAAAAGTAAATAGTGCCACTGCTGTCCACAAGTTGTGGGTGGTATTGCAACACAACCCTAGTCACAACAATGGAGCTGAGTGGCTGTACCACCTACAGGATATGGACAAGTGGCAATCTATCTGGAAGGAAGCAGCCATGTTTTTCTAATCTGGACGTCCCTATGAATCTACCTTTTGTCCTTTTGTCTGACGCTGGCATTAAATATTAAAGAACTCTGGAATGACTTTTAAGGAAATAAACAAGAAAAACAAAGAAATATGCCAGTCACTATTAACCATTTCCTTACTCAGTGGTCCATACACGAGCACAAACAAGGTGATTTGCCTGAGGGCAAGAAAAACTACCTTAGATTGATGTCCATTATCTGGTGGGAAAGGCCGAGCGGCGGGCACCTCAATGCACTGGGGGCCCTTCACATCGAAGTGGATATTTGTGTTTGTGGATTCTGAAATAAATCATTTAGCATTTGATCCATTTACATAGAAACTTGACTTCACATACCCTGCCAATATTTCGTTTTTTACCATGCCGTAGCATGCGATTCAGTCCTTTCCTGATGTGTAGAGGTATGACAGTGGGGAAGGTTGGAGGAGGTTCGAAACTTTATGAAGATAGTTTGGAAATAACTTGATGGAAGTTGTAATACCACTTATGAGCGGCAGGTGGCACTAAAGATGATGTAGTTTGTGAGCTATTCTAGGGTTGGATTTATCTACCGTGTGTAGCCATGTCTTGTTATCAATCCTATGGTAGTATACGTCCTTTATGCCCAAAATCTCACATGCCAGTGATTCATTCTAAGCCTTCTGCTTATTTTTCTGTTGATCTATGCAAAGATATGATGGGATCCTGATTCTTACAATCCTAATCTCCCCCATCATGCATGAGAAACTCATTTCCTGTCTGTTCTTTAGGACCGGTAAAGCATATTTGGAGAAATTGACACCGAGCTTAACATTCAATTATATAACTAAACAGATTTACAGCATTTGTGAAGTAAAATAAACCATAAATCATCCCTCTGTATACATCATATAATAGTGACACGCACATGTCTGGAAACAGAAGTGTAGAAAACGCCAGGTATTAAGAATACAGGTCTCGGAATGGATAGAACAGAACTCTTACGATAACACTGAAGATAAAAAGTTGGCCAATTTTGAAAATGTTGGTTGATCACTAGAGATGAGTGAACACTAAAATGTCCGAGGTCGAAATCCGATTCAAACAGCCGCACACTGTTCGACTGTTCGAACGGATTTCGAACCCCATTATAATCTATGGGGGGAAATGCTTGTTTTAGGGGTACACAACATTCGATAACATTATACTTACCAAGTCCATGAGTGACGGTCAGGCTGGATTCTCCTTGAAGTCTTCTCCCGGCGCAGCGTCCCCGCGGCGTCTTCCGGCTGGAATTCACTCTGTCTAGGCATCGGGGCCTAGGCAGAGCCGACTGCGCATGCGCGGTCGGCTCTGCCCGGCCCGACACCTGAGCAGAGCCGACTGCGCATGTGAGGGCATGCCCGCGCATGCGCAGTCGGCTCTGCCTAGGTCGGATGTCTAGGCAGAGTGAATTCCAGCCGGAAGACGCCGCGGGGACGCTGCACGGAGAAGACTTCGGAAAGGTAAGAGAAGAACCAACGTTGATTGGCAGAATGTATAGCATTCTGCCAATCAACACTGGTTCTGCATCGAACCTTAAACTTCGAACAGCTAGTAGTGTTCGATCGAGTACGAGTATTTCGAATACCGTAGTATTCAATCGAACACCTACTCGATCGAACACTACTCGCTCATCTCTATTGACCACTCTTAAAAAATTTTTTTTGTAAGAGATCGTATAAAAACACCTCATTCTGAGCAACGAGAAACTTATTTGTTTGGCCAGAATTAAGCCAACCTTACACTTTGACTATATTTTAGCATGGTTGACCTCTCTCTTGCCCATCTTGTCCATCTCCTCCATACCTTGGCATTCTTGACAAAGTGGCGCCGATGTCCTGACATCCAAATGCCTGATCCTTATATCCCACATAAGCAAATGTGAAAGAGTTGGGAGGCCCCATACACATTACACGGTCAGCCATTGGCGAAAAACTTAGGAGTACTACCAATTTTCACAAATTTTTGCAAATTTTGCATTCTATTTCTAAATTGCCCATTCATACGAACAATCCTAACTCCGTACAACTGCAACAATAGTATCGTGGTCAACATTTATGTGCCATGGATGAAGCTCCTGGGCCACCAGTGTATTCCTATGTGGTAGAGGATCCATTGGGTCCCATTTGGCATTAGGGTTTGGGAGCAACTCAAGAGCCTAAAGATAATTTTCACACATCACTATACAGATAACAATGGACACTAATAATAAAGCACCATAATATTCCATAGTGACGTACAATCAGCCCAGGATGAACAAATACCTATATCTGCTCTTTATCTAGCATATACCTAAGGTATTTACGGACCACAAACAACAACAGAAGAGTAACTCTAGTAAGTGGCTTGTGCCATACCAACGGAGTAGAGCGGAGTGTAAGTTCAATCAGCACAAATTTCACGTAACAAGGTTTTCTGCTCGGAGTCTGCAGCTCGCTCTTTATTAAATTAGTCCTTTGTTCTACAATTACCCGATCGTAATGTCAGGTATCGGGATACTGGTCTGTAACACGGCAAAGAAAAGCTCAGCTCCGAGTGTTATGTGCGGCTTGGGTATAGCGCGTCGGGTGAATGTACATTCTTCTATATTTAAGGGCAATTCCATATGGAAATTATATACGTAATAAAGTTAACATTTCTCCAAGAAATTTTCCTCTTGAGGCCTCCCCAGTGTTGAAAAGGGGTTTTACGGTTTCCAGGATCGTGTCTGAACAGCTTTTGTTTTTGGCATTTTCTAGTAAATTATTGTGGCTATGGCACAACGTGCAAAAAGATCATCAATACGTCATCCCACAAATCTATACGCAGTATACTATGCTATTGTGGTTCCACTAGGAAATCCAGTTACGGATCTACAGAGCAAGTAAAGCAATATACAATGTTAGGTTGGGGGGGGGGGTGATATTTTGGGGGGCAGGGTCCCCAAGCACCGCCCCCCCCAACGGAAATCCGAACGCAGACGTGAACTTAGCCTAAGTCATGACCTATCATTTACAGAATTGGTACCCTTATACAGGGCAGCAGCACCTTTTGGCCTCCATTGACTCCCTGGTGACTGTTCATTCCACACCCTCCATAGTTACGTTCCATTCCCTATAAGCAATGCTTCTACATGTATAATATGGTACAGAGAACTTCTCTGGGGCAAATTTATCAAGATCAACATCTTCAGATGTCCTGACTATGTCCACGGCCCCTTTGAGTAAAGTGGCGTGCAAGGCACAAAACTTGAAATGTCACAATTCTTCATGCCCATGCCAAAATTCTGACTTGGGTAAAAAAAATTGGGATAAATCAATTGCTATGAGCTATCATATGACATTGGTGGCATACAGAGATACAGTAGGGCTCTATAGATGTCTATGGGTTCCCAATCATGTCCCAGGACATTGGATAACCCTATAATAAATTCTTGTGCATAAGGTCTTATACCTCGTGACTAGAGATGAGCGAGTAGTACTCGATCGAATACTACGGTATTCGAAATACTCGTACTCGATTAAGTACCACTCGCTGTTCGAATGTAAAAGTTTGATGCAGAACCAGCATTGATTGGCTGAATGCTATACAGTCGGCCAATCAACACTGGTTCTTCTCTTACCTTTAGAAGTCTTCTCCGCGGCGTCTTCCGGCTCTTCATTCACTCTGCCAGGCATCGGGCGTGGGCAGAGCCGACTGCGCATGTCCGCTTGTAGTGTGGGCATGCGCAGTCGGCTCTGCCCAGGCCCGATGCCTGGCAGAGTGAATGAAGAACCGGAAGACGCCGCGGGGACGCTGCAAGGAGAAGACTTCTCGGAGGATCCAGCCCGACCCTCACTCGTGGACTTGGTAAGTATAATTTGATCGAATGTTGCCTACCCCTGAAACCAGCATTGTCCCCCCATAGACTATAATAGGGTTCGATATTTGATTCGAGTAGTCGAATATTGAGGGGCTACTCGAAACGAATATCGAACCTCGAACATTTTACTGTTCGCTCATCTCTACTCGTGACGTGAATCTGGTTTTATCTGTAGGAGAAATTAGATTTCTAGATTCTTCCCCATTTAATTCTTTAAATTTCGAGAAATACAAAAAAATCTAAAGAATCCAGAAGGACAAATTGTAGTTTTAGATCTATTTTCGCATTTGCCATCCGCGGCACCTCAAAGGCAACCAAGTTAAATCTTCCGTTCTTTGCCTAAAGCAACATTAGGCCACGTTTCAGTCAATTTAAACTTTTTTTTTTACCCCCGTTACAGTGAAAATAGTCGGACTTCTAGACGTCGACACCTTTAGAAAATGTTTGAGCTCTCAATTACCGTAGACCTTTCCCATTCCTGCAACCGTTCAAAGCTAGTTCCATCAGCTAGTGAAGTGCGGATCTTAGGAACGTCGTTCAGATAAAAAAAAAAAAGCCACTGACATTAGCCAAGACTAGGAATGTGTAGAAGTGGAAAGGCAGACAAAGAAAATGTAAAACTGTCTCATGACCTAGATATAAAAAAGACCTCACGCTTCGGAATTGATATGTTGAAATCCATTCGCAGGAGAAGAAAAAGTTATGAATAGGATAACATGCACGCTGGCATTTGCAGAGATTGAATTACATGCGAATGACTTCGGAGTTCATGGTCTCTCATTATTCAGATACAGGCCGGACATAGTTATGCAATCTGCGAGTCATTAGAATGGAGTTGTAGCAAAGGTTGGACCACAGATTCCAACTAGACAGAGCCAAAATATATTCAACCTGGTTCGCTCCTGTCCTTCATTTATCCAACTGCTTCCGCTCTACAGAATTCCACAATGGTTTCTATTGCAAGTCTTCCCTCCTGGCAGGAATAGAGATGCTCGCGGGGGATGTTTTTTCCAATCGTCGTCATGCTTTACAATATATTACAAATTAGCAAAAAATATGTCGACATGCTTTACAATATTTTACAAATTAGCAAAAAATTTGCAAAAAATATTTCCCTAAATTCTCTCCGTTGATGGTCTTAAAGGGATTGTCCACCGAGAGAAAAATGTATTTATTTCAAACTAAATTTATCAAACCTGAATTGTCCCCTTCTGCACAGCCCCCGAAACGTCTACATTTGTTCAACACTGGCAGGGAGATGAGAGATGTTATAAATGGTCTGACGGCTAGAGAATGGATGAAACACATGTACCACATGGATGGGGAGCGGATTGTTTCATCTAAGCAGATATTCTTTGCAACGTTGATGAGACTTACAGAGGACCTTTCACCAACTCTACCAAGTTCTGAGCATCTGATAATAAGCCCCACTCTACTGATTCCAGCACAGTTAGAATTTTCTCTCTAGCCCACACCATTCCTGGGCAACAAGTGCAGTTAGTTTTGGTATCTGATGTGCGGTTTAAGCTTTTTCATGTCAGGTGGGCGGTGTCAGGCAAGGGGGTGTGATTCAGTGCTCCAATCAGAGGCAGCCAGTGTCAGAGCTCAGAATCACACCTCTTGTCTGCTCCTGCCAGAAGGGACTAAATATCGTATCAGACACCAAAACTAACAGCATTGATTGCTCGTGAACGGTGGGAGCTAGAGAAAAAATTCCAACTGTGCTAGAAAGAGGAGTGCTAGAAAGTGGAGCTCTGTCTTTTAACATCAACTAAGGCCGGGTTCACACAGGGTATTTTGGACTGGAATTTGACGCAGAGGCCGGCTCAGGTTCTGGTCCAAAGTACAGGTAGCCGTGACTGGATGCCGATGCAGTGCACCGGCATCCAGTTGTGGCACTCCGATCCGGATTAGGCCCAAATGAATGGGCCTAGTCGGGAGGAGGGAGTGTCTTCAGGCGGATGTCGTGAGGTGAGTCCGCCTTAAGAATGAGCATGTCACCTCTTTTTTCCATGAGTCAGCTCCCAGAAAATAGAACTGACCTGCTCCCATTGATTTCAAAGGAAGCCATTTTTTGGTCAGGATTTTGAGGCCGAATCCAAATACCCCATGTGAACTCATCCTAAGAACTGGAGTTGGTACAGGTAGTGCAAGTTCCACTTTAAGACTGGTTGCTAAGATTAGAGATGAGTGAATAGTACTCGATCGAGTAAGTATTCGATTGAATACTACGGTATTCGAAATACTCATACTCGATTGAGTACCACTCGCTATTCGAATGGAAAAATTCGATGCAGAACCAGCATTGATTGGCTGAATGCTATACAGTCGGCCAATCAACGCTGGTTCTTCTCCTACCTTTAGAAGTCTTCTCCGTGCAGCTTCCCGCGGCGTCTTCCGGCTCTGAATTCACTCTGCCAGGCATCGGGCCTGGGCAGAGCTGACTTGGTAAGTGTAATTTGATCGAACGTTTCCTACCCCTGAAACGAGTATATTCCCCCATAGACTATAATAGGATTCGATATTCGATTCGAGCAGTCGAATATTGAGGGGCTACTCAAAACGAATATCGAACCCTGAACATTTTACTGTTCGCTCATCTCTAGCTAAGATCAAGAAGGTGCGATATCCCTCCGCAGTTATCACACTAAACTCTATACTATAAAATGAACCCTTTCTTATACAAGTCAGAAGGAAATTCTTTCAAGCCAATTACCTTATAGTGTTTTACTTATCTTTTTTTTACTTTTAAGAGTTAAGCAAAACGCTCCCGAAAAAAAAATGAGCGTGATTGTTTGCATTTCTGAGGGTAAATACAAACACATAGATCTATATAACAAGGTATTGTTTTCTCCTATATAGCACATTAATGTCTTCAATGCCGAAGGGTCCCTCAACGTCTTGTAGAACAGAACAGCGGGGATCTATTTTATGTGCTCTTTGTCTTACAACATCCGAGAGCAAGTGCCAGCTTAAATATGCTATACTTATTTAAACACACAGAGGGAGATCAGTGATTGAAGGGGAAGAGAGAATAAGGAAAAAAGCTAATGAAATGAATGGCACTTCCCATGCTTCACAAGCCCATAGTCATTGATACAAGCTAGATTGATTTTTTTTGCTCCACTAATCTATGGAAATAAAGTAATATACAACTGTGTGCAGACTCCCCTGTTTTCTGCTGCTTGTGAGCGGATAAGAACGTCTGAAGAATATTTTAACTTATCTTTATAGAGCATTAAATGGGCAAAACATTTTGAAAATCTTCAAGACCGTAAATGATGTTTTTCTCTTCTTACGACCAATCCGATGTGTAAGCGTTCTGGCGACAATCACTTATGCCGCAGATTAAAGCACACATGCCGCGTGCTCTCCCGTGATTTGCCTTTGTCGGCTCACTTGTTGGAAACAATTGGTTTTCATAAAGGAGAGATTTCAGCCAATTATTTGGTGCACATAGCCGTCCTTTTTTTTTTTTAACCCCTCGAGAACTAGGCTAATTTGCACCTTAAAGGAGACCTTTCGCCAGCTCCACCACCACCCAAACTTTTTACATCAAGAGGTGCTGCTCCATTGTTTACGAGTGTTGGAATTTTTTCTCTAGCCCCCACCCTTCCCACGTAAACGTTTCTGTTAGTTTCAGCCCCAATATGGTAATTAGGTTATCTACTGTCAGGTGGGCAGTCCTTGTCTGTGAGGTGATGCATAATATACACCAAAACCTAGGCCGCATTCACATCTGCTTCGGTAAACCATTCAGGGAGTCTGCATGGGGACCCCTCCGAATGGACTACCAAATGCACTAGCAAGCAGTGTGCAGTGAAAACACATGGACCCCATAGACTACAATGGGGTCTGTGTGCTTTCCACACGGAACATGCGGACAGAAAATTAGTTCACAATCTACTTTCTGGTCCGCATGACTCGTGTGGAAAGCACACGGACCCCATTATAGTCTATGAGGTCCATGTGCTTTTCACTGTACACCACTTGACAATGCAGATTCCCCCGAACGGATTACCAACACAGATGTGAACAAGGCCTAACACCTCTGACTGCTTAGGCATGGTGGGGGCTAAAAGGAAAAAATTCCAACAGAGTCCATGGAGAGGCAGTCGAAAGTCCTCTATAAAGGGGATCTCTGCTTCGGAAAATGTCCTCTTGAACATTCTTTCCACTGTCCTGTTAAAGGGGTTGTCCCATCACAAGGATCCTATCTATACTGCTAGTTTATGTGGATTTAAGACTTCTCCTAAATGCATTGCTTTATCAAAACTGCTTTGTTTGGCCGCTATCATAATTTATTCACTTCATTGTTTACACTCCGTTTTTATGGCCCTTGGGATTATCTGCTCATTTGTCAAGAGATGTAGCCGCCTGCTCTCAGGGGGGGAGGGGCTGGGAGCAGCTCTGAGCTGTTTGTGTCTGATAAGTAGCGGAGCTTCTCAGATAGGGGAGGTGAAAGCTCCGGGATTTCTGAGCTCTTATCAGTCAGTTTAATTGAATTTGGCTGATAAGGGCTGAGATAGGGAGTCCCTTACCTCTGTATGTAATGCAAACTGACTCAAATCCAGCTCTGCTACATTAGCTTCACACTGTGGTAATTCATTTACAACCAATCCCGTGCAAGTGAAACCCCGCCCACCAATGTGCCGAGAAAAGCAGGAAGTGAAGAGAGCACAAAAGCCTGCAGATTAGTGAACAAGCACCATGGGAATACCCCTTTAAGGCTAGTGGGGGTTCCCAACAAATCCCATCCCCATACTGCAAAAAAACCTGCAGCACAAATTGTCAATTTCTTGCTTTGGGTTTGGGTCGTTTCTCAATCAAAGCAAATGCTGAAAAACCAGCCGAGCCACCGGAGTAAAACCTGTGTCAAAAACCAGGTCTACAATAGAATATCCCACTCTAGACATTCCATAGTGGACTGCCACATGTGGCCCTGGCCTATAGGTTCCTAGAAGGGTCCCTTGGCAAGTGTCCACCCCAGCAAGGACACTTGTGTTCCATTTTCCTGCAGCACCGTCACAGGAGAAATTAAGTATTACACATTGTCCATTCGCGTAACTAATGCTTGACCAGATAGGATCTCTGATTAAGAGGCGGTTTTCGTGGCTCCATTCCTAATAAAATGCATGAGAATGAGTGTTCTAGACTGAACAACTTTAAGGATCAAGAACATTTTGTGGGTTTTTGCATCTACCCATTTCACCCGCCAGTGACCACCTAGCCATCCAAAGATATGAGTTTGGCAGATACCATTTTTGCGCGTCCCTAACACCATTCCGGTCTATTCATGCATCCGTGATGTTTTCTAAGAATCAAAAAAATTGACACCGTGCTATAAAATGCCCCGTATATAAACTACACTGTCTCAATGACAACTAACATGTATCCACTGTGACATAAAAAACATTCCCTGAAAATGCCCTGTGTGAACTCGGCGTCAGAGTCGCTCCATTCGCTCAGGTATTGTACTCTATTACACGAAGCCTCAGAAAGCGGCATTAATTCTGCATGCGAGCTACATAATTATATTTCTGTTTTATGTTATTAGACATTTATCCTGAGCCGCGCTGCGTACAAGGAGGGCCCCGCTGTTTATGTTTATAGGATTATTATGGCTGCTATTTGTAAGAATGTGAAATAGAAAAATATGTAAAACCGGAATATAATTTCCAATTCAATATTAACCTTAACAGATCGAAAGACTCGAGCATAATGCACGAAGAGGTGTAAACAAGGCGCGGTGCGGAGTTCCTTGTCTGTAACGTAAGGAGCCCCACTTGTGTATGTTTTATATGTGTCACCAGTATATTACATGGGTATGTGTGTATACAAGTAATGTCAGGGGGGTGCAGAGGTGAGAAGGGTCCTTCATGCCATCCAGACTAGATATACTGCAAGGCAGGAATAAGAGAGGGCCACCGCACAGCGATCTCAGCCACCATTCAAGGGACAGATGAAACCAACCCTTACCCAGCTTTCCAAGAGGTGAACCCATTGGGTATTAAGCCATTACTTGTAATGGTACTTTGTGTGTGGTATAGGAATCCATTACCTTTTTGAAGTGTGTTTGCATATGACTGTTATAGAGATGTATATGTATATATGTGAGGATAGTGCTGAGCCTGGTAAGTCAGTCATGATGGCAGTGTATATTTGGACTCTGTTGGGATGCAATTTATGCTCAATTTGCATCCTGAGTGAAGGCTGAGGCAAGAAAGAGCGAGTGGCGTGAATTGACCCCCGACAGTCGCCTCCACATCACGTGCTAGGGTTGTCTTTATGTGACATGGTCAATGAATTTTGTCTGGTATAGCATGTCGGCAGATTTTAAGCGGTGGATGGCAATTAGGACAGTTTTCTCTTCCCAGTCTTCCAAAATGAGTGTACTTGTATAACAAAATAGATTATATAACAATACCACTGGCCCTCCTTGTTCCGGCACGTATCCTCAGGTCTGGATGCTGCTACACTGGGTCCATGTTAGGGTATGTTCACACAATTTGCATTCCGTGTATGAACATCCCCTGCGGCTAGTCACGACGGGATGCCGGTGCGATGAATGGGCCTAATGGGAAGGGAGCCTCACGCCACGGAATCCGCGGCACATAGGGGAGCTCGCTTATGTTATCTGCTACTAGTTAGCGGAAAAAAGAAGCGAGCAGCTCCCATTGAAGTCAGAAAGTCGTCATCATGGTCCTATGGGCCTGACGGAGAAGAAAATGAAAGAATGCAACCTCCGCACCTCCTATGAGGCGACCTGAAGCGACCGCTTCAGGCGGCGCTATGTCAGGGCCCCGGGGCATTTTTCCTTTCCTAAGCAAGTCCAGGACAAGCTGTCCTGGACTGGCTTAGCACCGAGCGGTGGATTGGGGAGGCCACTGAAGCAGCGCTGCTCCGGCAGCCTCCCCTCACGCTCAGGCAGAGAGCAGGTCCTCTCCATGCCTGCTCTCTGCCTGTGAACAGCGCTAAGCCCCGCCCCTCGTTTCGCCCCACCCCTTCACTCAGCCACGCCCCCTCCTCCCGGGGGGGGGGGGGCTTTCTGTCGTTCGCCTTGGGCGGCGAAAGGGGTAGGTTCACCCCTGAACGCAACTCCAATCAGAGAAGAAGTCACCTGTAAATGACTGGCTGTAGGTAACGGTTGTATAGTCTGTCACTATGGTGGCCAATGCTGTATTATTTTATATTGTCTGTAGCATGATAATACACTACGGACCTCGTGTAAGGACTTGGTATCTAACCACTGTATACTGTCTGTTTGGCTCTTTGTTACACTTTTACATTCCTTCCTTTGTTGATGTTCTGCGGTTAAAAACTATTATGCTACCACCATGTAGACATTACTTAGTATTACGTATAAACATATAGACATGAAGTGATCATAGTGCAATTTCTTTAAACCTATTTATTTGGGGTGCAATATGAAAAATGTTTTTGGATTCTTTTATTTATTTTTTGCTTTTCTTTTCCTATCATATAGTTGTTACTTTTATGTTATTTATTTGGGCCCGGAACATTTTATGAATAGAAACCTCTTGTGCAGATCCGCGCCATATACTATAAACCATGACAGGTCTCCCCCTAACCCTGTCACAAAGACAAGGCCTCCGCACATATCTACAATGTAATTGTTTATTCTTGATCTACAGCCTCTAATGAATCTTAACTTGTAACATAAAAAGCGTACAGCTATGAAAACCAGAGATGAGGTACAGTGCGAGTGATCAATACTAAAACAAGGGCGCTGTCAGGGATAAAGATTTCTAGGAATTAATCTATAAAAACTGGCCTTGTGCATCTATGACACAGACGGCAGCGTGAAGTTCTCCTGACATGCATGGCTGCCTCTGCCACCCTAGCTAGCAAGATCCCTTATTTCAGATTGTTCATCTCAATATACTCAGGCGGCCGCAGTGATACTGAGAGTCTTGTGCAGTACAAAGGAGCAATGTCTCCCTCCTCCCTACAGATCTGTATGATCCGGCACACATGACTCGCTGACTATGCTGATCTGCACTTGTAACCGGTCAGGTGGTATTGTTTATAACATGGACCAAAGGATTCGTGAGCGAGAACATAAGTAGCGATGGAGATTTAATGAAGATATGTTAAAGGCAAGGTATGGGTTATAGGGAGGGTCCATGGGGTATGTGCATGGGGGCTTCCACCACTTTCATAAACTGTCATAGTGAACATGGTGACTTTTTCTATGTATCGTGATGTCCAGAACCCAGAGGTGGGATCACGTAGAAATAGTCAGGTCTCCATCTCTCTGATGTGGTCAGGAGTTAAGGAGACCATAATGGCCTCTCTGCGCATCTTCTTCCGGAGCTGGGTTAGGCCTTGGGCAGAACCAACTGCACATGCCCACAGGCCACAAGAAAAATGGCCGCTTACACAGTAAGGGGGAATTCACACGGAGTAATCTGGCGCGCGATCTGGCACGTATACAGCGTGTCAGAGTTTGCGCGCTCAAAAAGATCCCATTGATTTCAATGGGATCTCTTGAGCGCGCAAACTTTGACACACCGTATACGTGCCAGATCGCCTGCCAGATTACTCCGTGGGAATTTCCCCTAAGAAAGCGGCCATTTTCTGAAGAAGATGGAGGTGGCGCTGGAGATTTCTCTCGCAGCATTGGGGATGCCCCCAGTGCTGTGAGAGAACTCATTTGCATGCAGACAAAAACCGGGATTTCTATTGAACGTCAACGTGAAGACATCTAAAGGTAGGAGAAGAATAGCCTTTCTTAAGGCTATTCCTACGGGTGATCGACAAAAAATATTATTTTAATGATAGAATCCCTTTAAATAGTTTACGCAATTCCCATGAAGGTGAACAGGGTCAGACTGGCCCACTATAGAATCCTCTGGTGGGTTCCATATAAAGAGCCCATAGGTCCAATAAAAGCCGACCCCAGTTAGAAAGGACTTAGGATCCAGAGTCTTTTACTCATTTTTTCAATACTTATTAGTCATTACTGATGGTATATACTGTATGTCCAGTGATAACAGCAAAGACTATGATCCGATTCAGAGTGGATGTGCACATGTCCTGTATATTTATAGGGGGGGCCTTAGAACCATTTCCTCTGGTGGACACTTAAGCTCCACACTGGAAGTAAATAGGCTATGGAAACGGCGCAGTACAGCGAGCTACGGAAACTGCTTACAACAACCACTTTTGGCTGTTTCTGTGACTCCTGACCTTGTGGTTGTGAGAAGGATTTACAGATTCCCATCTTGCATATTTCCCTCTTTCCCTCATTGACAGTGAACTCTTAACAGATGTATAAAAGAAAAATAGCTCTAAACGGACCCTTGAAAACCTGTATTTAAAGGGACTGTCCGGTTATTATAAAACCTATTTCCATTCCCTATTACGGGAGTCTGAATTAAGAGAAAATGGTCCTCAAGATCTTCATCTCCTGGCCAGAAGGGAGTTCCAAAAAGTTGCTCTGGAGGACCTGTCCTATCTTGCTTTATACACAGCACATTCATTCAGTGGACATTGTGTAATGCCTAATATTCCCCTACGGGGGCACTGTAGAAGATCTGATCATATACAGCCAGGATTTCCTACAGATTACAGCTGATCGCTGCAGGTCCCATTAGAGGGACACTTTGTTACCTTCTTACGGTCACAAGGAACTATTACCCAAAGTGGAGAAACTCATTAAGGGTTGATGTACAAGAATGGGAAATGTACATTATTCTTTATGAAAATTTCCCATGTATCCTCTTGTCCATGTAACAGATTTTACAGCCGCACAGCATGTTCACAAACCAATACCTCTGTGCACCAGTTTGTACCAAAGGCCAAAACCTTTGGCCCTCAGTGGATGCCGAAGTTCAATATTTGCAAAGACAAAGAAGACAACATCCTTGTGTAATATCACTGGATGAAGTGTATATAAGAAGGACGAATAACTTCTCACCTGGTGGGGTTGCGAGTGCGTCACAACAACCCTTAGTGCATGGAACACCTAACGGTGAGGGGACAGGGCAGCTGCTGTAGATACGCCACAAAGACATCTGGACAGTGGAACAGTGTGGACCAGCCTCCTCAGAAGACTCGGCCAAGATTCACCCAAAGGTAACCGAAACTACTTTATCAAATGGTACACACAACGCGTTTTGGGTTGTGATAGACCCTTTCTTGAGTGTAGGTATTCCTTCCACAGTGGGCCAAAGCATAAGTTCAACATTTAACACATTTCAGCCAGTGTATATATAGACAAGCAGTCTCAAAATGGCTCATGGGCTGGCAGGCTCCATCATTGTAGTAGTAAAGATTAGCGATGAGCAAACACTGTTCGGAACAGCCGTTCCAAACAGCACGCTCCAATAGAAATGAATGGAAGCGGCCGGCACGCGGGGGGTTATGCGGCCGGCCGCCTGCAAAGTCTGTGTGCCAGGTGCTTCCATTCATTTCTATGGGAGCGTGCTGTTTAGATCGGCTGATCCGAACAATGTTCGCTCATCTCTACTAAAGATAGTCCTCATGTACAAGTAAACGGGAGGAGGAGTATGGCAGGTGCTGGTTCTGATAACACGACCTGATATCAGAACCAGCCTGGAACCCCGACATTCAAGTAAGGAAGTAAAAAGTAGCCTCCAGAAAATCCCTTTAAATGTGAAACCCTTGAGAACCCTTTAACATAAAGCTTAGAACTTAGAATTGAGCTTGGAATGTTTCCCTTAACTTCTATTCTCAACAGAACTGAATTTCCAACTCTCGGACCTATTTCTCCATGATAATCTTACTCGCTGCAAAGCCGGTTACTCCTTCCTCGCAACCGCCTCTTAAAAAAGTCACAAAAACGGCAGAAAGTGTTCCAGATTGATAAGTTATGGCGTACGGTGCTGTTACTTTAATGTCTCGCACGCTCCACTAGCACCACGGGGGTTAATGTACTCGCAGTATATTAACACAATCACTTTTTGACCACACTGGGAAGCCATCCCAAGGCAGTTGAACTTTAATCGAGTGAAATTCTGTGAAAGAACATATTACCAGGACCAGATGTATTTTATAACCCCTTCCTCTCAATTTTATTTTATTTCTACCCAAACATATTTGCGAAACCAATTCCGTCCCGGAACGATGGAGGCTTTGGTGCTGGGCGAGGGGAGTGAAGTGGTTAACCAGATCGTGTACAGGATCCATCTTAATTATTGTCCCGGAGGATTTTTTTATTTTTTTTTGGTGGCTTTTTTTTTTTTCCTTATCAATGCAAAAAAAAAAAAAAAAAAAGTTGCATTAATGAGAAACTTTAAAGGCTTGTTAACAATCTCCTTTCATCAATCATAGGCACTGTCAGGGCTTCGTGCTCATGTCAATTTTCACCTTCCCACACGGCTACCATTTCTTGCTTTCTCGGCACTCTTTAAACTAATATGTAGACCCTTGTCTGGGCAGAGTTGAGGGTGATGGAGCCCAGGCCTTCTCCATCTGTCTACAGCTGGAGCCACTTGGTCCAGAACGCTTTGGACTAGTGCCCTGAATCACTTAAAGACATATCAGTACCTGCAGTTTTTCTGAGCTCTGCTCTTTGGTCGTAATTGCCACCTAACACATTACTTCACACAGAGCGGGGGCTGTTCTGGATCAGCGTTCTGGGCAGAGTTCACATTTAAGCCCAATGGTCTGAAAAGAATCAGAAGAAAACACGAGAAGATGAAGTGATGTGAAGTGCGGCTTCTGACGGGCCCCGGGCGCAGAAACACGTTGACTTTGCATTTGGTTGCAAAACACTGGCTACAATGTTTCAGAAGATAAATGAAAATGTATCAAAATATTTTACTTCTATAGAGGAGAGGGGAGGAAACTTGTTGTATTATTTGTCGGCCATTAGAAGTCACGAGGTAACGGGTCACATCTGTCGCTTGTTACTTATTATACAGGGAATGTGATACAGAGCAGTAATGTGGGTAAAGTTATAGTATTAGGGTTCACATTACCAGTATAAGGCCTCGTTCACATTTGCATTGGGATTCCGTCCGGGGGAGTCCACATGAGGACCCCCTGAACAGAATACCGAACGCAACTGCAAGCGCTGTGCAGTAAAAGCACACGGACCCCCTAGACTATAATGGGGACCATGTGCTTGCCGCCAGATTTCCAGAAAGAACATGCGGACAGGAAAGTAGTCAATGAGGTCCGTGTGCTTTTATTCCACACCGCTTGCAGTTGTGTTCGGTATTCCATTCGGGGGGTCCCCATGCAGACGCCCCGAATGGAATACCAAACGCAGATGTGAACGAAGGGTTAATGATACGTGCTCTCACCCATCATACAATAAGAGCAAGGGACAACGGCAACTTTAGGGTAAGTTCACACAGAGTTTTTTGGTCCGGAACCTGAGGCGGAGGCCACCTCAGGTTCTGCACCAAAATATGGGTAGCTGTGACTGGATGCTGGTGCACTGCACCAGGAATCTAGTCACGCACTCTGCTCCAGATTAAGCACTCTGAATGTGACAACACGATGGAAGCTTCTTCTGCCATGTTTGTTACTTTTATGACGAAGAAATAGTTGCGCCTATAAGACTTCTTATAATATAAACGTAAACACAATTAAACATCTGTCATGTTGAATGGGAACAGACTCCAGTAATCGGGGGCTCCGTCTGCTTCCATCACTCTGTCATTGTTAATGTCCGTTGCTCTAATCCTACAATGAATGAGAGCAAGTGACCTTTAAATATCATACTGTGAATGTCTCCTTACTTGTAACTTTTGTACTGTCTTTAAATTCTAGGGTTAGGAGTCCAATAGGCGGTCTTATTAGTGTAGGACGGCCCTCCCTAGACTAGTGTACATAGAGACATGACTGTCAATCACCCATTGCACGACCCATACGCCTGAGGATTAGACTATGTTTTCTTGCTTAAGGTTCCCTTTACGAGAACAGGCAGATTATGTTTCTATTAATCTCTGGTCATCAAGAACTGTTTGGCAAATTGCTGAATCGATGACTATTTTGCTTTTTGTAAGGACGGGCGACGACCCCGGATCACCTTCACCGGGACGGTGGCAATATGGCTGCCCAATGTGGCCAACACTGCTCTCTACCATGGCAAGGTTCTCGTTGTGTCGGGATAGGAACTGTTCTATAACCATTCAGGTCATCAAAAGGAATGGATAGAAAGCCCCCATAGAAGTAAATGCATCACACAATGGATGTTGCTCAGTCTCATCCGAGTGCATTCAGCTGCAAACTCGCCCCCACATTGGTCGTGTCAATGGAGCCTTAATATCATCTCTCCATCACTACTGATGTCTGTGCAATTTGCAGTAGGAATCATTTGTCACACTCAGATCTGTTGCAGAAATTTCCACGAATGCGAACCAGTTGCGTTCATGTGAATAAGACTATCTAGAAAGCAGTGACGTACGTTTCCGCCAGGCCTGTTACATACATGCAAACATGTCCATAATTTTGAAACAAATCCGCTGCACACCGTCAAAGTGTCACCTTAAAAGCAACACTGTCCAAATTTTTGAAGCCTTGAAAAATTTGCTCCAATCACAACTCCCCTTCCAAACATCCCACCCTATTATTACCGACAAGAGTATACAAATTTGGAGAATTTTTTTTTTATTTTTTTTTTTTAAATGTAGATTGTGAGCCCACATAGAGCTCACAATGTACATTTTTCCCTATCAGTATGTCTTTTTTGGAATATGGGATGGAAATCCATGCAAACACGGGGAGAACATACAAACTCCTTGCAGATGGTTTTTTGCCCTTGGCAGGATTTGAACACCAGGACTCCAGCGCTGCAAGGCTGCAGTGCTAACCACTGAGCCAAATTTGGAGAATTTTTAATTGAAGGTTATAAAAAAAAAAAAAAAAATCTCAAAAAATTCAAACCCAAATCCTGTTTTCCCGATTTAACGACTACAAAAGGGAACCTCGGTGGCCTGAACAGGTAGAGAACAATGGCTGGGAGAGGAGCGGAGTTTGACACGTTGTTTCGCCGCTCCGTCATGCATTGTGGGTCATCCTCCGACCACAGCAGGTTAAAGACTACATTTCATGCCGTGAATTAAGTGCATTTATATCTTATGTATGCGCGGAGCTATCAGCACCAAATATAGCACGTGAACCCTTGACAAGCCATAAAACTTGTATGACCAATTTGCACATCAATGCGGTGGAAATATCCGATCTGCTTTAATGGGGCCAGACTGTAGCGTCTGTAATATTTCCCATTGTTTTGTAAAGCCCCCGTCACTGGCAGTAGATAGAGGAGAGTGACTGACACACAATACAATGGAGAGAAGCCTTTCCAATGCAAGTGGATTTTATGCGAGGATCTTGGAGGAATTACGGCTAAATCCATCCGTGTAATTCTTGGAGGATTTTAATATTCCTGTATGATTCTTACAGAGCAATTACTCTGGGATATAAATCTTACAGCACACCTCTGCGCTTTAACTTATCACACATCACCTTATATGGATTTTCGCTGCTAGCATATGCAATCTATTGAGCGCCGGGTGCACCAGACTTTACTTTCATCCTGGCCTAGCGGTGACATATGCCCGCTTAATTGAAATATTTATACATATTATACGGCACTTGATAGCAGGATCATGCCAATAGCTGGAGTAGCGTGCACATGGCCGGACGCTTGCTTGCGAGCTAAGAGAAGTCAATCTAGATCAGGTTCACAATAAGTAGAGGAGATATAAAGGTTTACGAGTAGGAAGGCTTCCTACTATCGAATATGCCGCCATAGGGTGCGTCTCCTTACATGTATCAGGGTGCCTTTAGGGGCTCAAGCTCAATACAACTTTGGGAGACTTTTACCAAAATTTGGACCTAATACAGATGTGTGGGTGAAATTTTTTTTGGAATTTATTGAAAGATGTAGATATATATAGAGGCGGTAGGTCCATTAAACGGATTCTCATATGCTTGGCTACACACAGATGCCGACAGGTAATGAGACATTTGTTCTTTCTCCAGAAGGTCTCTAGATTCTCAGTCTCTACTCTTGTAGTACGCCTTGTACTCCCTATAACTGACTATGTGATGCCATCATATTCCCTATAGTTGACTACGATGTGATGCCATAATACTCCCTATAGCACGCTACCATGTGATGTGACGTCATAACACTCCCTATGATTGTCTACTCACGTGATGTCATTAATATCTTTTTAACAATCCAAGTAATGGCGTTGTGCTCTCTGTAACTGACTACCGATACCAGGTTAGTCTTCTCTATACCGGGCTGACGAGATGCAATAACATCGAAACGGCCATCCTCGGTTGAGAGACTATACCTGGTAATAATCCCAGCGTCATTGCAAAACAAAGGCCTCTTGGAAGGTCGAGCATGATGTTAGAGTGAGCAGCCATTATTGGGTTATATCACTGAGATTCTGTCTTCCTAATTACATCAGGGAAGACAGACTTGCACATTCCAGTGAGCGCCCTCTATTGGTTTGCAACACTGAGGCACCTGACTTCCTAATTACATCATGGAAGACAGATTTGCATATTCTTCCCATGGTCCCTTGCAAAGTGGAGTGCTAAAGGCTTAATAAGTCTCCACACACCTATATGGTGGTCTCTCCCCAAAGAGTGATGATATCCCCCTACCCATGTAATGTCACTATAATCCCTATAACATCGATGTAATGTCATAATACTCCCTATGTGATGTCATGTAATATGACTATCTGATGTCTCTGTCTACCCATGTGATGTCATACCACTCTCTGCACCAATCGACCTATATGTCATAATAATACCCATAACTGACAGCCCATGGGATATCCTTATGCTCTCTATATAACGGACTACCCACCTACAAGCTCTATTTCTGACTACTTACATGATCTGGGGATAATATCACTCCTTAAGGCTAGAGATGAGCGAACACTAAAATGTTCGAGGTTCGAAATTCGATTCGAACAGCCGCTCACTGTTCGAGTGTTCGAATGGGTTTCGAACCCCATTATAGTCTATGGGGAACATAAACTCGTTAAGGGGGAAACCCAAATTCGTGTCTGGAGGGTCACCAAGTCCACTATGACACCCCAGGAAATGATACCAACACCCTGGAATGACACTGGGACAGCAGGGGAAGCATGTCTGGGGGCATAAAAGTCACTTTATTTCATGGAAATCCCTGTCAGTTTGCGATTTTCGCAAGCTAACTTTTCCCCATAGAAATGCATTGGCCAGCGCTGATTGGCCAGAGTACGGAACTCGACCAATCAGCGCTGGCTCTGCTGGAGGAGGCGGAGTCTAAGATAGCTCCACACCAGTCTCCATTCAGGTCCGACCTTAGACTCCGCCTCCTCCGGCAGAGCCAGCGCTGATTGGCCGAAGGCTGGCCAATGCATTCCTATACGAATGCAGAGACTTAGCAGTGCTGAGTCAGTTTTGCTCAACTACACATCTGATGCACACTCGGCACTGCTACATCAGATGTAGCAATCTGATGTAGCAGAGCCGAGGGTGCACTAGAACCCCTGTGCAAACTCAGTTCACGCTAATAGAATGCATTGGCCAGCGCTGATTGGCCAATGCATTCTATTAGCCCGATGAAGTAGAGCTGAATGTGTGTGCTAAGCACACACATTCAGCACTGCTTCATCACGACAATACAATGCATTAGCCAGTGCTGATTGGCCAGAGTACGGAATTCGGCCAATCAGCGCTGGCTCTGCTGGAGGAGGCGGAGTCTAAGGTCGGACCTGAATGGAGACTGGTGTGGAGCGATCTTAGACTCCGCCTCCTCCAGCAGAGCCAGCGCTGATTGGTCGAGTTCCGTACTCTGGCCAATCAGCGCTGGCTAATGCATTCTATTAGCCCGATGAAGTAGAGCTGAATGTGTGTGCTTAGCACACACATTCAGCTCTACTTCATCGGGCTAATAGAATACATTGGCCAATCAGCGCTGGCCAATGCATTCTATTAGCTTGATGAAGCAGAGTGTGCACAAGGGTTCAAGCGCACCCTCGGCTCTGATGTAGCAGAGCCGAGGCTGCACAAGGGTTCAAGCGCACCCTCGGCTCTGCTACATCAGAGCCGAGGGTGCGCTTGAACCCTTGTGCACACTCTGCTTCATCAAGCTAATAGAATGCATTGGCCAGCGCTGATTGGCCAATGCATTCTATTAGCCCGATGAAGTAGAGCTGAATGTGTGTGCTAAGCACACACATTCAGCACTGCTTCATCACGACAATACAATGCATTAGCCAGTGCTGATTGGCCAGAGTACGGAATTCGGCCAATCAGCGCTGGCTCTGCTGGAGGAGGCGGAGTCTAAGATCGCTCCACACCAGTCTCCATTCAGGTCCGACCTTAGACTCCGCCTCCTCCAGCAGAGCCAGCGCTGATTGGCCGAATTCCGTACTCTGGCCAATCAGCACTGGCTAATGCATTGTATTGTCGTGATGAAGCAGTGCTGAATGTGTGTGCTTAGCACACACATTCAGCTCTACTTCATCGGGCTAATAGAATGCATTGGCCAATCAGCGCTGGCCAATGCATTCTATTAGCGTGAACTGAGTTTGCACAGGGGTTCTAGTGCACCCTCGGCTCTGCTACATCAGATTGCTACATCTGATGTAGCAGTGCCGAGTGTGCATCAGATGTGTAGTTGAGCAAAACTGACTCAGCACTGCTAAGTCTCTGCATTCGTATAGGAATGCATTGGCCAGCCTTCGGCCAATCAGCGCTGGCTCTGCCGGAGGAGGCGGAGTCTAAGGTCGGACCTGAATGGAGACTGGTGTGGAGCGATCTTAGACTCCGCCTCCTCCAGCAGAGCCAGCGCTGATTGGTCGAGTTCCGTACTCTGGCCAATCAGCGCTGGCCAATGCATTCTATTAGCCCGATGAAGTAGAGCTGAATGTGTGTGCTTAGCACACACATTCAGCTCTACTTCATCGGGCTAATAGAATGCATTGGCCAATCAGCGCTGGCCAATGCATTCTATTAGCTTGATGAAGCAGAGTGTGCACAAGGGTTCAAGCGCACCCTCGGCTCTGATGTAGCAGAGCCGAGGCTGCACAAGGGTTCAAGCGCACCCTCGGCTCTGCTACATCAGAGCCGAGGGTGCGCTTGAACCCTTGTGCACACTCTGCTTCATCAAGCTAATAGAATGCATTGGCCAGCGCTGATTGGCCAATGCATTCTATTAGCCCGATGAAGTAGAGCTGAATGTGTGTGCTAAGCACACACATTCAGCACTGCTTCATCACGCCAATACAATGCATTAGCCAGTGCTGATTGGCCAGAGTACGGAATTCGGCCAATCAGCGCTGGCTCTGATGGAGGAGGCGGAGTCTAAGGTCGGACCTGAATGGAGACTGGTGTGGAGCGCTCTTAGACTCCGCCTCCTCCAGCAGAGCCAGCGCTGATTGGTCGAGTTCCGTACTCTGGCCAATCAGCGCTGGCCAATGCATCCCTATGGGAAAAAGTTTATCTCACAAAAATCACAATTACACACACGATAGAGCCCCAAAAAGTTATTTTTAATAACATTCCCCCCTAAATAAAGGTTATCCCTAGCTATCCCTGCCTGTACAGCTATCCCTGTCTCATAGTCACAAAGTTCACATTCTCATATGACCCGGATTTGAAATCCACTATTCGTCTAAAATGGAGGTCACCTGATTTCGGCAGCCAATGACTTTTTCCAATTTTTTTCAATGCCCCCGGTGTCGTAGTTCCTGTCCCACCTCCCCTGCGCTGTTATTGGTGCAAAAAAGGCGCCAGGGAAGGTGGGAGGGGAATCGAATTTTGGCGCACTTTACCACGCGGTGTTCGATTCGATTCGAACATGGCGAACACCCTGATATCCGATCGAACATGTGTTTGATAGAACACTGTTCGCTCATCTCTACTTAAGGCGTATGGAGACTTACAAAGCCATTTTCGCTCCACTGGGGGATTATGGGAAAAATATGCAAATCTGTTTTCCAGGATGTTAATAGGAAATGCCTTTGCTTGCTGCCCTCTAGGGACAGCCCTCTTAAACATCATTCAAACCTATTGCTATGATGTGAGGTTTAGCCAAACGGGTAGATCTAGTCCAACAGGAACAGAATCCCAGCTGTGGACAGCACAGAGTTATTTGGCATTGATTTTGACGCTGAATCTGCCTTGGGAGGCTTTTTTGGAGGCTGGTTTTGAGGCGGATTCAGTATCAAAATCAGTGCTAAAAAACTCTGTGTGCACTGACCCTAAGGCTAAAGCCCCACAGGCCAGAAACGGCATACTAAAGCGCTGCGGGAACAACCATGGCGGGAACACATCGCGGTTCTTCCCGGACCACTTTGAACATAAAGTTCCTCCACGGACTTTATCTTCCCATTATATCTACGGGAAAACCGCCGGCGTACATATAATTAACATGCTGCGATTTCCAAAATCGTAACGTTTTAGGGAATCGTAGCTTGTTCGTGCTGCGGATTTTAACGCAAAGTGGGCATGGGATTTGCATGAATTCTATCGACTTTGCTGTTACTGTATACTGTATTACGCTGCGAATCGTGGTGTTTCCAGCCCATAGGGCTGAATGTTACAAAAAAAACCTACAGTTATTGTAAAAATTTTTATGATTTTAAGAAATTCTTATTAGAACAATAATTATAAATTTATTGATTAATAAATAAAAAAATGTTAAATTAATTAAATAAAAATAATAATAATAAAATAATAATAATAATAATAATAATAATAAGAATAAGAAATAATAAAATAGTATAATAATAAAATAATAATAATAAGAAATAATAATAATAATAATAATAATAATAATAATAATAATACATAATAAAATCTTAGCAACAAAACCTACAACTTGGGCCAGTGAATAATCACTAAGTAGGGACGACGACCCTGCGCTCCACATTTACCATCATTGTTCTCATTTTCTATTATTTTTTTCCACTGACCCTTCATAGAATTCACTTTCTTCCTGGTCAAGGGCATTTCTCCCATTGCAAATCATGTGCCGCCAAAACAAATATTATTTTTGAATCTTTCATTATCTTACTCACTGGAAATGGAGGAAAGCAGCATGTGTTGGTATTAGATGCTGCAGAGCCAGCTGTCGTGCCTGGCTGCACAGTGTTTCAGTGTCAGCAGTTCAAAGAACTGCAAGACTGAATGGGGAGGTAACTTGATAGGTCAGTGGGACCCCATTCCAAGTCAGAGGAACACGGCTCTCATGTGTATTTTTCTAATTTGGGGCATATTTGTTTGTTTTATTGTACCATTACTTTTGACTTGCTTTGTCATAAATATGCAGCCAGCCCAGAACCGCAACACACCAGCAGATTTAACGCTTCATTTTCTTTCCTTTGAGTTCAGACAGCAGCTGTATTAAATAATCTCACAATGTGCACCATGTGGCGGATTTAAAAAAAGTTCAATTGTCCCTATTATGAGAAAGAGAGCCAGATCCGAAAAATTCAAAAAGTTCAGAAAACTCTTCCTTTTTCTGGATTAAAAGAAAATCCAAAGCATTGGAAGTTTATAGGTAGACGGTGCGGATTGCTTCTTGTTCACCTCTATCTTGTTGCATAGGGTGCAGGTTGCTTCTTGTGCACCTCTTATCTTGTTGCATAGGGTGCAGGTTGCTTCTTGAGCATCTCTTATTTCATTGCATAGGGTGCTGGTTGCTTCTTGTGCATCTCTTATCTTATTGCATAGGGTGCGGGTTGCTTCTTGTGCATCTCTTATCTTATTGCATAGGGTGCGGGTTGCTTCTTCTGCACCTCTTATCTCATTGCATAGGGTGCCAGTTGCTTCTTGTGCATCTCTTATCTTATTGCATAGGGTTCAGGTTGCTTCTTGTGCATCTCTTATCTTATTGCATAGGGTGCGGGTTGCTTCTTGTGCATCTCTTATCTTATTGCATAGGGTTCAGGTTGCTTCTTGTGCACCTCTTATCTCATTGCATAGGGTGCCAGTTGCTTCTTGTGCATCTCTTATTTCATTGCATAGGGTGCAGGTTGCTTCTTGTGCACCTCTTATCTTGTTGCATAGGGTGCAGGTTGCTTCTTGTGCACCTCTTATTTCATTGCATAGGGTTCAGGTTGCTTCTTGTGCATCTCTTATCTTATTGCATAGGGTGCGGGTTGCTTCTTGTGCATCTCTTATCTCATTGCATAGGGTGCCAGTTGCTTCTTGTGCATCTCTTATCTCATTGCATAGGGTGCCAGTTGCTTCTTGTGCATCTCATCTAATTGCATAGGGTGCGGGTTGCTTTATCTCTGCACTATGGTGACCCCTGCTCTAGACTGCCCCCTACTAATAAATAAATATCTTCCTCTAACATCAAATTGAATTGTAAAAATTTCTGCCACTGAATATCAGTTCCCGTCAACTAAATAGAGGGGATTTCTGTAGAAATTTTCAGGGCAGTCATACAAATTTCAGAAACATCTGCAGCGTGTGAATTGACCCTAAGGCTGAATGCAGAAATGCAGCCTTTTCCAGTCGAAGCAAATTGAACAAAATTTTACTTAACCTTGGGGAAAAAAATGATCAATTTTCAAAAATGTTTTTGAAAAATGCAGAAAACGCAAAAATGTTGCGTTCCTGCCATAGATTTATATGGGATGCAAAATGCAGCAGACGTGAAAATTATTATTTTTTTTTTTCTCCCAGCACCTTTAGCAGCGTTTCTCTAGGTGTAGCCTGAACCTAAAGTTGTGTTCACACAAGAGGGATACTTGGTATATGTGTGAAATATCCACCCGAGCTATAGAGATTTATAATCTGCAGCCTGGCATGATATAGCATGGGACAAGGTCTGAGAAAGCGGCCAGGGCTCACCAGAGAGAACAATTTGCTAATCTGGTATTACAGGATGCCGGATTAGGAATTCCAGACTATCGGATGCTGAATTAAAGGACTTGAGGCCGCACGTGGCAGACACATATTTCTATCTAGGAGAACGCTCCATTGTCCTATAGTCTCACGAGGAGGGAGACAAAACACAACATGAAGCAGAAAAGCAGTACAAAGCGCAAGTGCTTCTGAGATTGGGTTTTCACGTCTTCTTTCTGTAGCGGTTTTGGCTGCATTTTACTACGTGTGGCCTTAACCTTAAAGGGATCTTCCAGGATTGCAAAATAGAGCCGTCTTCTTCCAAAACAGCGCCACTCCTGGCCACTGGTGGCATCTGGTATTGCAGCTCAGCCTAATTCAAGTTGCAGTACCAGACATAGCCTATAGACATGAGGGGCGCTGTTTTAGGTCACCCTTTAAATATATAGATGCCATAAAAATTGCAGGTTCACCCCAGTTTAACATTTTACTCTAAAGTTGCAAAATTTTTATTCGGATAAGGCTAAGTTCATACCCGTATCTAGCAAGTCTATTCTTCCGGTCCGGCAAAAGACAAGGAAAACCGTCCATCTAATGATGGACACAAATGGTTCCCATGTCAATGGGTCTTTGGGGTGCCCATCAGGCGTCCATTTTTTTCCCCCCTAAAACCTCTAGAGGAACAAATTGGGCTTGCAGGACTTTTTCATCCAGGTTTTGTGATGGACCCGTGTTGGACGCACCCCCCTAAAATGGTCAGCTCTCATAAGGGTGGCCACCCAGCTTTCTTAAGATCCTGAACGGTAAACATGACTAATTATGGAAGGCAGAGGTGTTAACTTTTCAGTATTTTTCAGGAACCTTGCTGAGCTGGGTGAACTGTAGCAGCAGCAGCCATACTGTTTTTACCCAGCTTTCCCGGGAACAGACAGAACAACAATCCGCCACACTGATTTCTTCACCTCTAGCTCTGCTCTATGGGAAAATACTCTCTTAATTGATGGTAAGACTAAAAGGCTTTGTCTTTGTCGGTCAGGCCGTGTGCGACGCGCAACTTGTCATTTGCTTCCTTAGCCCAAGGTGCTCCATCATATAAAAGCGTCCGTCCAAAAACACACAACGCTGGAAGCGACGGAGACATCGGAGATCAGCATTATTAGCACAGGCAAGACTGCAAACTTAGCACCTAAGAAGCCGCAGAGCTCCTTCCCTTCTCCTTTAAATCGAGCCCTCTGAGGTTGCTCCGGCCAGGCCCCCCTCATTAGTGGTCACCCCCGGCCCACACTCTGGGCATCATTAACAGGCGCTGCGACAACTAACAAAGCCGGGGCCATTCTTCATCCTCCTATCTGACTGCAGCACCTTCCATGGGACGCCGGCTCTGTAACACGAGGAGGCTACTCATTCCTCAGGCCGGCCGTGTGGAGAGCAGAATCTCTTACAATGCCGCTTATTATAGAAGACGTTCTTAAAATACCACAAAAGAAAAAAAAAATGTGGTGAATAAGGATTTACTCAAGAAAATAAGGAGTAATTCTAGTAATCTAGGCTGCCCTCTATTGAGGAGAGATGGTGGAACATGTCCTATGGAGAAGTAGCATTTATCAGGAGGAGAAGATTATGTAGCCATATAGTATATACACTTTATAGATTGCTATTAACACTTTAATGTCCTAGCTGTATATAGTGTACCTATATGGCAGGGGTAGGCGCGCAGGCTATTGTGAAACTACAACTCCCAGCATGCAGACTTGCTCAACTCCCATGGAAGTGAATGGAGCATGCTGGGAGTTGTAGTTTCACGACATCTGGAGCGCCGACAGTTGCTATACCTATAGGAAACCCGGTCATGGATCTGTATCTCACCTTATAGATATGAAGCCGATAGACATACACTGACCCCATTGCAGCACGGACATCACCAGATATATTTGTTCATGGTGTCAGCTTGGTACAAGATTTGGTTTTGTCACTTATGTATAGCAGTTACATAGGGCTTACAGCATACAACACAGCTCTGCTACATCTGATCACATTACGTTACATTATCTTTAACACATTCTTATATAATGAGATATTTGGGCTACATACCTGCTGACGTGGCTTGTCTTTGGGCCATCAGATTGAAGATACAAGGTTTATGACATAGTGATAGCGGAGGCCTACTTTACTATGTAGTGCAAAGACAGGTGACATGTTTTTGTGGCGCTATATGGTGCGCTGTGCAACACTATATTATCAATGTATCTGTGGGAGAATACTCCTATAATGCAGTAACAAATTCTGAGGATTGTGGAGGTAACGTTAGTCTCTATAAGAGTCTATGGGTGTAGGGTCAGACTGGTCCATCAGAGTACCAAAGGAAGCTGCAGAGGGCCCCGGCTCTAACACAATGGTCTAGCAGAAGACTCCCGAATTCACAGGGTATTACAGTCTATTTCCAAGGGGTTGGTGGAGGCTGGACCCCAGAATCATTTTACCTGGTGGGCCCAAGAACCTCAGCCTGACACTATATGGTTGTTCTTATATAACACCTTACAATTGGGAGCCATATTAATATATTAGAGAGCCTTAAAGGGGTTGTAGGAGCACGCTGGTTTTGGAAATGTGGGCATGGGATTCGCATGAATACCATTCATTTTACAGTTACTGTAAGGGAGCTTTCACACGGGGCAAAATGGCTCGGATTCTGGTGCGACTCCGCACTGAATTCACGCGAATTCCATGCGGGATTGTCGCCAGAATCCACGCAGTTAAAAAGCCTCCTCATAGAACTCTATTGAGAGGCTTTTTAACGGCGTGGATTCTGGCGGCAATCCCGCACGGAATTCACGTGAGTCGCGCCAGATTCCGAGCCATTTTGCCCCGTGTGAAAGCTCCCTAAAATGCTGCGATTTTTCCTGCGGCGTTTTCAGCCCTTGGGGGTCCCGGCCTAAAGGAGAATGCCCAGAATGGGAAAAAAGCATAGAGAGTGTGTTCCAGAAACAGCGCCGCTCTATGGGCCATGTCTAGTGCTGCAGTTCAACTCCATAACGTGAATGAGGCTCGCTGCCCAAGGTGGCGCTGTTTCTGGACAACACATGGGACATATTTGTTGTAGCAATATTGGCGACTGTGGCCTTCAATGGAATAGAGTTTGCAGACATTCACCCCCTTCACCAACATAGAGCAGATTTCCAGCTTCAGGACTTTCTGCAAGTGTGAATATGCCCTAAACGCTGCCTGTGCTGTACCACTTCAGTTCTATTTACTAAAAACATAACCTCCATCTAAACAAAGTATCAAAATAAGACAACCGACACAATGCGACATCCGACCGCCGGCTTCAAAAGAGAGGACGGACACGTATTTATGCAACTTTTTTATTATTAAGCCTCAGATAACCATTACCGGGTCCCAATCTATTTTTGCTGGCAAGAAAACACAGAAAACGATGAAGGAAGTCAGACAAAAAAAAAAAAAAATTATTAAAAAATTGTCATCGGGATCCTTTCAACATCTACTCAAGGATCTAAACGCTCCGAAAAAAGATACACAAACAAAACCACAATAGACATTTCCTACAAGGGGAAGCAAAAAATGGCTGGAAAAAATTATTATTATTTTTTTTTTGTGTGTGTGGCAGCGACATACATCAAAGGATTAGGTGGGAACGCTGGGCAGCGATGTTGGCAGAGATACAGGATCTGGGCAGGGATAGGGCGGTGGATGTGTGTGTGTGTGTGGGTTGTGTGCATATTATTTTGCAGCGAGTAGCACGCAAGGCTAGGACGCTGCCTGCTGTCCCCTCTATAAGCCAGATGCTTCCTTGCCGGGGCAGTTGAACCTCGGATTTGCCACGCCACTCCCCTCTCTTTTTCTTTGCTTTAATGGGCATTAAAAATAGAACAAAAACAGAAGTGGAGATGAAAACAGAATACAAGCCCGACAGGCTCGGTCTGCGCTGTAGTCATTCTGCTGTAAAATGTTAAAACAAGACAAAGCACACAAGCTGCGTCCCCCAGGACACATCCAGCCTTTTTAATATAGTAGTGCCACCACACATCTCACATCGGATGTTGTATTATATTTATATGCCACTCAAATATTTACAATTTTCCTGAATTCTACTGCGCGACGTGAAAGCTTACACAGCGCTGTGCCGGGGTTATATGCTTTGGCTGCCGTACAGCTCTAGGTGAAGGCACTAAAACACGTTCACATTTTGTTCACATGCTTCTCGTGTGCCAAAAGCCAGAGTTTCACATTGTTTAGTTTGCCGCTGCTGTAGTTGCCAATTTTTCCGCCGCTGCAGATCACCCGGTGGCATGGTATGATAAGTGGCACCTGGAAGAGAAAATAGAGATATACATGTAGCAATTATTATAGACTTTGCTTTATTAAACGGACCCTGCGGTGAGGACGACGTATAAGCGGCGGCAGCGAATATCCAGCACTGGTCACATGGTATCGGGTGAAATGAGAAGCGACGGAATGACGCGGGCGGATGGAAACAAGGAGAGTGGTAATCCTTAAAGGGAATGTGTACCAAAAAAAGGCCTATTTCTTATGTTAATCATATTTGTTTTAAAGATTTTTCCCAATTTTAATAGAATTTAAAAAAAAGTACAATTTTTTGTCTGACCACTAAGCCTAATAATAGCCTACCACTTGTCCATTTTTTTTTATTAGCAGCTTTCACCCCAATTACATCATAGATAGTATTACTATAAAAGATAACACCAAAAAAGTCCTATTTATTAAGCATGTTTTTACGTGAAACATTTTATTAAAGATTTTTCACAATTTTAATTGAGTTTAAATAATAAAAAAAGTACTATAAGCAGCAATTTTTTGTCTGAACACTAAGCCTAATAATAGACTACCACCTCTCCATTTTTTATTTGCAGCTTTCACCTCATTTACATCATAGATAGTATTACTATAAAAGATAACACCAAAAAAGTCCTATTTATTAAGCATGTTTTCACGTGAAACATATTTTATTAAAGATTTTTCACAATTTTAATTAAATTAAAAAAAAAAAAAAAGTACTATAAGCAATTTTTTGGCTGACCACTAAGCCTAATAATAGCCTACCACATGCCCATTTTTTTTTTATTTGCAGCTTTCCCCTCATTTACATAATAGACAGTATTACTATAAAAGATAACACCTTTAGACATAACACCAAAAAAGTCCTATTTATAAAGCATGTTTTTACATGAAACGTATTTTATTAAAGATTTTTCACAATTTTAATTGAGTTTAAACAAAAAAAAATAAAAAAGTACTATAAGCAGCAATTTTTTGTCTGACCACTAAGCCTAATAATAGACTACCACCTCTCCATTTTTTATTTGCAGCTTTCCCCTCATTTACATAATAGACAGTATTACTATAAAAGATAACACCTCTACAGATAACACCACTTACACCAGATGATATCACCGCTTATCTACTCCCGCTCCCTGAACTGCATGTCTAGAAATCTCCCATACGCCTCAATGAGTCGGCTCCAGACTATTGTTGCCTATGGCCATGACAGTGCTGTAAAGCAAATCACTAAATGCTGTTCACAGAACAGAGGAAAAACTCAGGCACGATGGCCGCCCCCATAATCATGTACAGAAAACAGAATAAAAAATTTACAATCAGAAATTAAAAATAGAAGAGGATAAAGTGATGGATTTGATCTGGTTTTATTGAATACATTTATCAATGACGATACATTCCCTTTAAGGGTATCTGGACTGTATAATCATGGCTGGTGCCAGGCTACATTCTATACAGTGGTGGGCACCCGAGCCCCATTGGACCCCTGGGTTAATCCCCATGATCATGTAACCAGGAGCTCACTTCTAGGTGACGTAAAGCAAAATGCAGTAAAATCTGCTCCTCTGTTAGTCCTGAGGGTCTCACTTCTGCTGTATGATGTTGGCCTACTGAAAACAAACTACAAAAGTCTGGAAAAAATCTAAAAGACTCCTTGAGAAATGTAAGTCCTGAAAGTAGAACCTCCAGTCTATTGGTTGGCGGATAATTGGACGTTGACCACACTATTTGGTTCTTGCGACATTACAGATGATGCGTTGTCTGTCCTGACAAGCCTGTATTGTATATAATGATATATCGTCTCATATAAGTCTTCCATGTAACATTCCTCTGTTGTTCTTCCTGGAAATAAATACACTAAATGGATTCTATAGGCCCCAAATCCCTCCCAAACCAATAATTGTGCCATGTATGGGCAGACACATATCTTTATGGTCACAAACCAATGACACAATGTAGAGATGGATATGGATACACATGGATTTACATGGATATGCAAATCAGCCTCAAGTGCACAGAGGGCGGGGCCTGATTTGAAAGTCTGGCCCACAGATTGTAGAGGCCGAGATTAAAAATGTCAACCACGGCTAAAGGGGCAATGCTGGACAGTGATTCGATAGGAGAGCCGGGACTGATTGTGGAGACATTAGGCTCCACCCCCAATGCACTTCCAGGCTAATCTACATATCCGTCATCGGTTTGTGACCACAAATGTATATTTCTCCTCCTATTAAAGACAGACACTATTATTGGTTTGGAAGCCATATTGGATGGGACAGACTCCCTTTAAATGGGTGTCGCCATATCTTTGCCAAAGGGGTGTGTCCTTGTATGCTCTAACACTGCATCCAAAGAGTACTAGTAATGGTCAGGCTCCAATGACAAGGAGATCTAATTATTCATATATTTCCAGGAGGAATAACAGGGGGACGGCAGGATTTTAAGTAACCATGTTGCCGGTGTAGAAGTATTTACAGAGATGGCAGAGGAGGTGAGAAGTTCTCTCTGTTATGGTGGGAAACGTTGTCACTTGGGGATACATTTATATGTACACAGAAAGAAACCGACATATTCACCATATTGCTCAATTTTCCCACAAAATACCGACTGTTTTTAACAAAGGGGCCCGGCTGGGCCGTCACAATATTATCACTTGCCTGTCTATTCCTAATGAGGGTTATTTGCATATTGATATGTTGCACATGTTGTCCTGAAGCTGATCCCTAATTTGGGCACCGCGGGTGGGATCTGTATGTGGGAAGTATTAACCCTTCCCATCCCAGGGTGCGTATGGCACAACCTAATGATCGCTGACACAGGAGTTGGGCCTGTCTGATCACATTCGGGGGTGGGGGGAAGCCAAAGTCCCTTCTAAGGACCCCAAATATTCTGCTCCTTGTAAGACCACATCCACCTTTGGAGTATTTTTTTTTTATTGTCCCAATAATTCTAAAATGAAAAATTAAAATAAATCCATTTCCCTCGTTTTTGTATCGACATGGGTTTCTATGGCCAAGATCCTCCATGCAAGCAGCGCATTATCAAACACAACGCCAGGGGTCGGAGCAGTGTAAAGCCAAATGTTGCCTGCAGTACTGGAAATGCGTTGTGTGACTAATTCCGCTTCTCTATCTGGCAGTCCGATGGACCAGACTGGGTTTGGTGAATGCCAGGAGAGCATTACCTTCATGACTGTATTGGGCCTACTGTGAAGTTTGGCGGAGAAGGGCTAACAGAGTAGTTATCAGGGGTCGGCCTAGGCTTCAAGTTGAGTCCAAGTGGAGGGAAATCTTAATGTTTCAGAAGATGAGGACATTTTGGACCATTGTAGGTTTCCAATGTTGTAGAAGCAGTTTGGGGATGGCCCTTTTTCTGTTCCAGTACGCAAGGTCCATATAGACATGGTTGGATGTTTTTGGGGTGTTAGACTTGTCTGACCTCAACCCCATCCAACATCTTTGAGATGGACTAGAATGGAAATGGTGAGCCAGGTCATGTCCTACCACATCAGTCCTGCAGACACCTCCAAAGTCACCCCCAAAAGAGGAGCCATATTAGCTGCAAGGGGGTAGGGGGGCAATTGCATATTACTGCCTATGGACTTAGAATGGGATGTTAGGAAAGGACCTGCAGGTGCCAATACCTTTGCCCATACAGGGGTGTTATTACCTATGACTTTTCCAAACAATTTCACGCCGCACATGATAAGCCCGCGGCAGCATATGGGACGCGGCGCCTAATGTGTGTTCTACAAATCTATTCCATAATGCTGTATAGTAATTCTATGCGTGGCAGCTCACATGAACTCCCAGAACGGGCTCACGGCATTGTATACGGGGCTTTCTATGAGCACTTGCATCACACAACTTAATTAACCCCTTGATTAAGAAGGTATTGTGCATCCCCGAACGCCGCCACCGAACAAGATGCTAACATCATAAATCAAATATAGCAATGGTGGCAGCCGGGTCCCGCAGGGAATCAGCTGCAAGTCACACAGGACATCATAATGCATCGCAGTGATGATAGGAAATGATTTTACACGTATGCTATACATTGGCTTTGTCTGCTAAAAAAAGAAAACAATTGTCTATTTGTAAAACCCCATACCATCTGCGCCAACGCGTTCCCATTATGTCTACTGGTTTGAGCCCCTTGCATAGTTGTCCGGACCAGTCACGCACTGGGGACTATATGTAGACGTCATATCATATTTTATGTTCCTTTATGGTATAGGATTACCAAAATTCATGGGCATAGGTACGGTACCAACAGGCTCTTCCGATGAAATTGGGTTCGGCCACCTTTACTTTAATATGAGTGGCCACTTTCTTCTTAAAGGGATTGCTAAGGACCCAAGTGGATAGGTCATCAGTATTTGAAGGGGTGGGATTCTAATACTCGGATTGCCCCTAAGCTGTATATATGGTATACAGCCAGAAGCAGCTTTGCTCCTATTTAAGTGAATGGGTTCTTAGGCACCACCACTATGCAACTATGCTGCTGGATTTCCATCATGGACATGGATTATGTGTTGGCCATCCTTCAGGAATCGCTGCAAGGTTTCTGCAGATTTCAACCTTTGTAGGGTAGAAAACCATGGGGTAAACCTGCAGCTTAACCTTAGTAGCTGCGGAGAGTTCAGTTTGAACACAGCATGTAAATGAGATCCAGTAATGTGTTATTCATTATATATGTACTGTACAATATGGCGGCTTATCTGGATGGCTAGTCTGCTGTCTGGGTATCCTATATGGACATGCCCATACTCCTATTTCCAAGCAGAGTTTCCCAATGTATCACTGTGCAGGAAAAAGCTATCAAAGCACACATCGGGAAAGCGATACACCTCGGGATAGCGATACACCTCGGGATAGCGATACACATCGGGATAGCGATACGCCTCGGGATAGCGATACGCCTCGGGATAGCGATACGCCTCGGGAGAGCGATACGCCTCGGGAGAGCGATACGCCTCAGGATAACCTGTGCACAAGTATTGGAATATACGCCAGCCAGGAAATACAACAGATTTAAAGTATACGTCCCCATGCACACCACCATTGTTCTTGTCCCTAATTGCAGACAGACCCATTAATTTTATAGTCTCCATACATTACAGCTGTGTGTCTGGGCCATAGAGTAGGACTACTACTGATCAACCATATGGCACATACAAGTGTAGTGTAGGGGATCATACAAGTTGTGTGAATGTAGCCTAACTCATGCCAGTTTTCTAGTGTGAGTTATAGTAGGGCAGGGATGGACATCTTGATCTTCACCCACTTTTCAATAAAAATGCAAACAGGTTGGAAAATGGACAAAGAGAAAATGCCAAAAATGTGGCCAGAAAACTATCTAGACAAGATCGATAAATTCCCCTTGGTATGTATGGCGGATGTGTTGGTCTCACAACAGACTGCCTACACTAGAACAACTTTCAGCTGAACCTACAACCCCCAAAGATCCCAGGACCTACTTGGAGTTTAGTTTTACCAAAGCTGGAGTGCTGATGGTTGTCTACCTGGTCTACACGAATTGTACCAATCTTCAGCTGTGTAAGCAGGACTTGGTTAGGACAGGACGGGTATTTGAATGAAAACAAAGATTTCATTCCCTGATGGTAAGATGAGATTTTGAGAACTGATAGAATATATTAGGACGTTCCATAACTTCATTATACAACAGAGAAGAAAGTTGGACCAAAACAACAAAAACATCCACTAAAAAATGAACAAAAATAAAAGGTTAGACATTCTGCTAAACTCTACAACCAACACCTTCATTCACACTTAGGGCAGGTTTTGTAACCAACGATTTTCACCTAAATCACTGTTTTGTCCTCCCTTCCCCTAAATGACACCATCTGGTGCCCGGACCTCCTATGGAATATAACAAAGAATTTAGTGCCGCACCTATGATTCCCTTGTAAAACCTGCAAATTATGGCCACCTGTTCATTATTACTGGGAAAGTAGGCAGGGGCTTGGAGGAGATTTCCTTCGAACACAGTTCACGAGGCAGACGTAAGGTGGACAGGAAGAACAGGGTGGAGGGAAAAAAATGATAAAAATTATAGTATAATATAAAAAAAATCTAAAAAAACCCCAAAACATATTACAAATTAGTACAATTATGTATCAAATATATTAAACTGAGTATTTCTGTAGAGAATAATAGACCCCATAGTATCGAGGGATAGAACGATATGTGAAATAATATAAAATAAAGAAAAAAAATTCCACTTGTAAAAATCTAATTATAATAAATATTTAATAATAAATATAGAAATTAATTGATGAAATCAGTAATAAATAGTGATTTGTGAGTAATTTGCTACATTAATGAAGAGACTATAACGGTATGGATTTGGTCCATGAGATATGGACCGGATGTCGCCAGGGCTTTCAGTACCGACCCATGGTCATGTGACTGGAACGAGCCCCCGACCCCTGGGTTGCTCCATCCCGTCTCCTCTCCTAGGCACAAACTTTACTATAGTGACATCACTGATAGGTTACCAGTACCTAACAAGTGACTGAAAGGATTGGCATTTATCGCGGACAACGCCTTGGATGGATAGATCGATCAACTGATTGATCATTAAATAGATATAGATAGTGTGAGAAGGTGACAGGCAGAGTGCTGGAGTCACGCAGTGGCGTAACTAGGAATGGCGGGGCCCCAAGGAGAACATCTGACATGGGGCCCACCGAAAAACTAGGACCTCTTGTGCTTCATTTGATCGTGTGGCCGAAAGTAAGCCACACATACAGTTAGCCGTATTTTTGTATTAGAGCTCGGACGAGCAGGAGTTTTGTTTTCCCTTTTGTTTGAAGTTAAGGCTGTATTTTATTTTGCTTATTTTTGTACCTGATGTGATTTATTTATTTAGCCATTTTTCTAAATAAATCTGTACTACATTTTGTGTCCCTGTCTCTGACTGGTTGGGTCCGCACCACTGCTGAAACCGAGCTACCTTCCCCACAATAGATATGAGATAGATATAGGAGTTGATAGATAGCTAGATAGTAGGGTTGAGCGATCGTGTTCGGAAAAGATCGGATTCCAATTGGCGATCGAGAAAATTTCACGATCGCCATCAGAATTCCGAACACAATCTTTTTATGTGGGATCGAGATCGGTGATTTTTCCCACAATGCTTTGCTTAGCCTTCACACTGAGTATACGATGTATATTCAGTGTGAAGGCTCCGCTGCAGTTCCATAGGAATGAATGGAAGCAGCCGGCACACAGCCTTAACCCCCTGCGTGCCGGCTGCCTCCATTCATTCGAATGGAAGGCTAAACTAAATCTCTAGCAGCTACTTACCTCTAGAGATGGCTGCTCCAGTGCCCTCCTTCTTCTTGCCTCACTGCCCCGCCTCCCAGGTTAGTGTTTAAAGCGCTAGGTAGGCGGGGCTTGTGGCTTCGAGTGTGGGCGGGTACAGGGCGGGGAGACGTGATGTCTCCCCTCCCAGTACCCGCCCACACTCTCCTAACCTGGCAGGGAGGGGGCAGCGGAGGAAGAAAAGCAGCGTGGAGCAGCAGCGAGGCGAAGAATGAAGGCACGGGGCACAGGACCAGCCATCTTTGGAGGTAAGTGGACACCAGGGAGTAGGATTGCTTTTAAAATCCGATCTCCAATTAAAAAAAAATCCCACTGACTTGCATTGGGATCGGAATTGGGATCGAGATCGGATTCGAATGAAAAATGATCGGAAATCGGATTTTAAAATCGATCCTGAAAAGTCAAGATCGGCTCAACCCTACTAGATAGATATACTGTAGACAGACAGATAGATTTTTATAAGACTATATAAGTAATACATGTCACATGGATGATGCTACAAATATCCTGTAACATTGTATCATTTCTTAATAGGATGTATACTTTTACCTCCGATTAGATGACAATTAAGATTACCCGTTGTTAATAGGCTTTACAGATATGGGATCCTTGGTCCTTCTCCACATTTACGGTGCTAATATGCAGAGTTGATGTGAATAATTTTGCAGCTCGCAGTCTTCGGGCTCCTTGTGTTTTCTAGCAGGACCTGCAGTATTTAGTTTCCCGTCTTCTGCACTCACTCATGATAACGATACAATGGGCTGACATCAATGATTGATGAGCTTGATATGAGTAAGGTCCAAAATATGTTATATGATGGGGAGGGGGAGACCTGGCTCCCTCTCGGTAGACAAGAAGCACTTAAACAGCATCTGTAAAAATGTCAAACACAAAAAAAAGTGGCCGTATTCTTCGTTACAGCCATGGGTAGTATATAAAATATATGGTAAAGTAGATGTTAATACATTGGTAATGGTCTGCTGCTTACCATAATGGGTGTGTAGGAGTCCCTTGTGTCCCTCGTTCCCAATGTAGTCCCATAATATTTCAGCCTCATTATACAACCAAGGATAAGTTGGCATAGGATGGTTAAATGGGCTTATTAGTCCAATTAAAGGGGTTTTCCTCCTTTAAGCTCCTATCTACTATTCACAGGATAAGGGACAAGTGTCTGATTACTAGGATCAGGGGAACAGGGATCGAAACCCTCTGCTATGTGCTCTACGTAATGGAGTAATGGTGGACACCGATCCATTCACTTCTATGGGGCTGCCAAAGATCACTGTCCTAGCTATTCCATAGAAGTGAATGGAGACATGGGTACAGATGAATTTGTGGGTCCCCTTTATGTTGAACACAAGGGATTCCAGACCTCAAGCATAAAGACACTTGTCACCTATCTTGTGGACAACTCTTTTAATGGGGGTTGTCCATAGAGTGCCTAAACACTTGTTGTACCCAAGTTGTATTTGAGCTGAACCTTGGGTTTCCGGGCTAGGACAAATGATCATACATATCACCTATGGCGATCTGCCTCCTCTCAATTGGTCACAATTACCTGTACTGTAGGGTCTGTCTTTACTATTATAATAATCTATTTTGCTCGCTCCCATAGGTGACAATGGGAAAGGAGGCAGCAGACACATAGGCTTGGGTGCTGATTGCAATCCCGTGACCTAGGGTCGGAACCAATCTACAATACCAAGCTTCGACCCAAGTAGAACCTGTGAGAAGCGAGTCTTTAAACAGTTCCGGGATAACCTTAAAACTTGAAGGGAAATCCAAAAATTATATTGTAGTAATATACAGATATATGGAAGGGCAACCACATTTCTGGAAATATAAGGCATAAAATCCTAAATATGTGAATGGTCCTCTGACTGGTCTATACCACTCTTGGTTTAACAAATCTAGTGCAATTTTCCCCGAATCTGCCCAGCTTTGCCTAATGTTGATGTCAGCCATGATTTCCAATAACAGAAATGCCTGAACAGAGTCAATGTCATGGGCCGGGGTGGGGTGGTAACGCTATGGTTCTAGTATAGTACATATGGCATACTGTAGTAAACATCAAGAACATAAATATTCAGCATTGCATTTTTGGAACATTGCCATGCCCCCACCTCCCGTCCTACTGGTGTCCAGCCTTTCCAATCCTATACAACACTATCACAAATAACTCTTATTCCAACAACAACACGGGATTGTGAAGCTCCATAAATCAGAACATAAATCACCGGGAAATAAAACTAATTCTTATTCCGTCGTCTTGTCTCGGGTATAAATCGCACACCCGAGTCGTTCATACCTGGCATCAACTCTCTATTCAATTTATCAAAAAACTGACTTGATTAATGTCGTTTAATTACACATTTCTCCCGTTCCCTAATTTATGGCTTTATGAACTCGTTTTGTTATATTTTGCTCTATCAGAGGAGCCATTCAGAATTAAGACTGAAGAAAAACAACCGGGCTGAGAGTCAGAAGTTTAGAATGGGCAAAGTTGTATTCTAGCAGTAAGCAATGTGTTATTTCATATACTTCTCTAATCTGACAAGTGGCAAAGTAGGTTACAGATTGTCAGATTGTTAACTGGTCACTAACGTTTCAGACAACTTAGTCTTAGTTAATAAAGAATATGATTCTGGACCAAAATGTAATGAACTTTATTAAAAAATGTTGCTGTTTTCTGCCTGTAAAAGCTCTCTATAGTTGGCTCCTTTCCAGCTGATCACTCCCTGTTACTTTGGAAGTTCTGTCCTTAGTTACCTTCAAAATCAAGATGGGTTCACAGTGAGTAAAGGGAGAAGGGGCTGGTTTTACTCACACAGTGAATGGAGAAGTTGCGGGCCAGTCCCTTCTCATGTCCTGTACTCTTTTGGGTTTTTTTCCCTGTACATTGCACAGAAAGGATTCTGAAGCATTTCACTTCTTACAGTGTAAGAAAAGTCTATTATTAGAGATGAGCGAGTAGTACTCGATCAAGTAGGTGTTCGATCAAATACTACTCGTACTCGATCGAGTACTACTAGCTGTTCGAAGTTAAGATTCGATGCAGAACCAGCGTTGATTGGCAGAATGCTATACAGTCGGCCAATCAATGCTGGTTCTTCTCTTACCTTTAGAAGTCATCTCCCTGCGCAGCGTCCCGCGTCCTCTTCCGGCCCTGAATTCACTCTGCCAGGCATTGTGCCTGGGCAGAGCCGACTGCGCATATCCGCTTGTAGTGCGGGCATGCGCAGTCGGCTCTGCCCAGGCCTGATGCCTAGCAGAGTGAATTCAGAGCCGGAAGAGGATGCGGGACGCTGCGCAGGGAGAAGAATCCAGCCCGGCCCTCACTCATGGACTTCGTAAGTAGAATTTGATCGAATGTTGCGTACCCCTGAAACAAGCATTTCCCCCCATAGACTATAATGGGGTTCGAAACCCGTTCGAAAACCGCCCCCATGTGCACCTCAGTACTGTAGTAATATGGCTATGTACACGAGATTTTTTTTATTATTATTATAATTCGCTATTGCTTTTTAATTTCCCTGCTCCATTTACATTATATATTGCAGTAAGTGCTGGATTATAAGATCTTAATATATCTGATATATCTAAAAAAGTAAGATTTGGGTGATAACCAATACCGCAGCCGTCATAGCACAGACATTGTTATCTCCCTCTTATAAAGTCCTGCATGGCAATTTTCCAAATTCTATCATACTAAATAGCGTATGCAGGATGAGCCTCTCCTATCCCAGAAGCTTGGCATCTCTCCAAGCCTATTGGATGCTCCCATCCTCTGTCCCGCACCTCCCAACCTTCCTGATCCGATAATCTGGATGAAATAGGCCACACCTGATCCACAGCCGCTACTGACAACAGCTGGATCAATTAGCTCATGCATGGCAGCAACCATGTGGAACGTGGGTCACTAATGCCGCAAGCAGGGTTTATAGAACTTGTCTATGATGTGTCCTTTCCTGGCATTTTTTTGTATTTTTTATGTTTTTAATAAAGCACAGATTATGAATGATTACAGTTTACAGTATGTATATAGCATCTCTATGTGCAGATTATAGCAAGTATATAGCAAGTCTGTGCAGATTATAGCAGTTTGTAGTCTATATTCCTGTCCATGTTCAGAATATAGTTTATAGCAGGGGTAGGGAACGTACGGCTCTCCAGCTGTTGCAAAACTACAACTCCCAGCATGCATACTGGCTCTGCTTTTCTTGGAACTCCCATGGAAGTGAATGGAGCATGATGGGAGTTGTAGTTTCACAGCAGCTGGAGAGCCGAAGGTTCCCTACCCCTGGTTTATAGTATATATTCACAGTCAGACTAATAGGAATTATCCTGCACAGGTAATAAGTAGTGGAGGTAAAATATAAGGCTAAGGCTCCACTAGGCCTCCCGTAGCAAGAAAGCGCTGTGGGAAAAGTCGCGGCAAAAACACAATGCGATTCTTCCCGCAGCACTTTAGTCAGAAAGTTTGCAGAGGTTTCAATTATACCTATGGGGAAACCGCAGGCGTTTGCGTAGATATCATTGACATGCTGCGATTACCAATACTGCACCGGTTTTAGAAATCGCAGCGTGTTTGCAACGTAGTTTTTACCAGAAAGTGGGCATGGGATTTGCCAGAATCCCATCCAGCTTGCCATGACTGTACAACACCACATTTAGTGTACATGGGGGCCCGGTCTAAAGGGGATTTTTACCCTGGATGATTCTTTGATAATACATTTCTATGGCATTGATAGAGAACAGAAGGGATGGGTTCTAGGGTTAAAAATGTGGAACTACTAGGGCCAAAATGATGTAACATTGTCAGGTAAATGTCCGTTAGACATATAGTAACCATATTGTAGTACGAGTCCACATCTGTCTTCCTTTAGGCCTACGTGTTCGGGATAGATGATCCCACATGTAGAGTTAGAGATACATGGACGGGCAAGTTCCTTCCTAGGCCTTCATGCAAAATCTGTAGTAGTGTTGGCTACTCTTTTCATCTACAGGAAAGAAAATGGCCTCTTCTTTCTGTCTACTAATAGGCATTCACTTAGAAAAACAACCAACGTACCAGCTGGATGGTTGTCTTCCAGAGCTCGTAGAATAGGTGGGGCAGAATATAAGATTCCGATGGCCAATATCAGATTGGTCAGAATATAGGTGCCCATTCCCCAACGTACGTGTCTAGTTGTGAAAATCTCTCTTAAAAGCTTCAGAAAAACGAATCCTCGTAGAAAATGTGAGAATTACATGAAAGATGAGGAAAAGACATGGGAGAAGCCATGGACGAGGCACAGCTAGAACGGATAATTAGTGACAAATTACTCAGACACATAGACAGTCAGAAGTGTAGCAAATGTAAATTCTATAACTGGGCACAATAATTGCTTGTAATAGTCACTTAAACGATGTATGCTCTCAGCCAAGACTAATAGTAGAGCTTATTCTGAGCAAGATTACCCTGAACTGTGCGATCCGAGAAGATGAGCGCCGCACATCAGACGCCACATGGCACAATGACTCCAATGTGCTAAGCAATGCAATAATCGGACAATAATGTCACGCAGCGTACAACGTTCACGGCCATTTCTTACTGCAACCAAACATGAATTTTCAGCTACCAGGAGAGAACGTACACATAATGTGCTGAACGAATAAACCATAAAAATAGGATAATGACTGGTATTAGTATTATAGAGATCACACATTGTCATTTGGTAATTGTGTAATTCCTAATCAGGTCAAAGATAGGGAAAATTTGCCGATAAACTGGTGGTTATTACTCCGATACTCATCTCGGCCAAGAGACGTATGTTGTTCTTGAGGAGGAGGTGGGTAGGACTGGATGTCATACACCTACTTGTGCCACTTAGAGATGTTGGCTTCTTCTTGGCTTGAGATATCCCAAGATGAGTGGCGGGGTAGGACAAAGAAAACGGTGTTACCCTGTTGACTACCATGCAACCCACTGGAGGATCAGGGGCTCTCACCTATCCGCACTCCTGGCTCTTCCTCTTCAGTCCAACATGCTCTGCACGTGATACGGACAGTGTCTGTATACAATGTGCAACAGGACCAGGATCTTATAGCTGTTGTGACATGCAATTGGGGACCAGTAAGGAGGCAGTATATGGTGTGTGTGTGTGTGTGTGTGTGTGTGTGTGTGGGGGGGAGGGCACTAAGTGGGTATGTTACTGTGCGGAGGCACAAAAGGGGCATTATATTGTATCAGAGGCACTAAGGGGGCAGTATAATGTGTATGAGGGCACTAAGGGGGCAGTACTTGAGGCCCCTCAGACATAATTTTGCTAGATACCTAATCCAATATTTATGCCATAGGCATCTATGCAAGAACATATCAAATCCCAATCATAACAAATCAGAAGACTTCTTACTATTCACAGGAAGGAAAAAAAAAAATCAGTTCTGGGCTGGTCATGTGACTAGCTGTTGTGGTGAAACGCCACGAATAGGGTTGAGCCGATCTTGAGATTTCAGGATTGATTTCAAAATCAGATATCCGATCATTTTCCAGCCGATCCCAATCGTGAAATTTGCTCGATCGCGGATCGGGATTCGATCTTTTCCGATCCCGATCCTCAACCCTAGTTAATGCTTCTCTATGGGAAAAGTCACTTGGGGGTTGAGCTGATCTTAAAAAAATCTCCGACCTTGATCCCGCTGGAAAAGAACGGGTTGGAATTCCAATCGCAATCGTGAAATTTACTCGATCGCCGATTGGAATCTGATCTTTTCCGATCCCGATGGCTCAACCCTAGTCACAATATTTTTAAAGAAAGTGAATGGTGATTTTGTTTATAGGGGCATGTTAGTTCACCTACATAGTTTTGTTGGATTCCTGGAAAGACCGGGGGCTAAAGACAAAACCAGAACATCTCCTCCTAAAAGAAGAGAGACCCATCTGCAGACAGCTGTTTCGGAGTTATTGCCCCCCATCAGTGCAAAGCAGGGTACAGGTGAGAGGTCCTAGACTTGGGTCAGGAGGAGTCATAATACCCATCATGTACAGAACAGGCTGGAGCTATACTGTATAGCACCAAACATAAATGCAACCTAATAAGAACCATCTCCTCACGTACATCTAAAATAATCAAATCCAGCACAATCCTATATTGTAATACCACATAGTAGCACCGAGGGGGCGCCTTAATGTACTAATTAGCACAACATACCAAGATCAATTACAAACATCTTCCATAATGTTATCTCCGCTTGCACTGCCGCAATATAAACCCTGTATAAAAGCAAATAATTTTAATAAAAAAAACCCGAAGCTATGTCTGCACACAACATCTGTACACACACAGCAGTCCTTTGTCTCGAAAAACAGTCATTGGGAAGAGATGGAATGAAAATGTGCAAAGTATCTGGGTGAAGATATGCAAATGATCTCATAAACCAGCCATTAGATACCACAATCCTTTCAAGGACTACTGCGTTTTCCGAAATAGGTGCCGTAATACCCAGTGCACACAGTTCTAAATGTTCATTAACTAATAAAATTATTCCATATAACTGGGTTAAGTTAAAAATTCAATCTTCATATCATTAGTTAGTTCCTGTATAGAATCCGAGCTTTACAAGTCTGTCAGAATACTCAGAGGAAATCACAGACTTAGATTCCTCCTAACAATATTGATCTATTTTATAATCACAAAAACTCAGGGGTGCACCATTCAGCTCCGCCATAATCTAATTCCGCAAACTAACACACAGGTTTGAGTGAATTATATTAGTAATTTGTGACCCCAATTACAAAATTATTTCTAAAATCAATCAGGTATAACACGAGGCAATTGTCAGCCACAGAATTAACCATAATTGCCATAAATAGATCTATAGAAAGATTAAAAACACCCAGGAACGCACAATCCTTTTCGGAAGGTGATCATTCGGCAAGCATCAAATGGCTGGACTCTCTTTGCCTTGAAGGTACCTTAAGTAGACCATTTCAATATATTGTCCAGGGTCTCTTTCGCAATGACCATGGAGACGAGGAGTTTGGGTGAAGGTCAGGGTGGTGGGTCTACCGTAAAGAGAGAAGCATCAAATGGATGGACTCTCTTTGCCTTGAAGTTACCTTATGCAAAACATTTCAATATATTCTACAGTGTTCATTTCACAATGACCATGGAGATAAGGAGCTTGGGTGAAGGTCAGGGTGGTGGGTCTAGCTTAAAGAAACGGGAATCAAATGGCTGGGCTCTTTTTGCCTTGAAGTTGCCTAATGTAGATCATTTCAATATATTTTTCAGGGCTTCTTTTGCAATGATCATGGAGTCAAGCAGCTTGGGTGAAGGTCAGGGTGGTGGGTCTACCGTAAAGAGACAAGCATCAAATGGCTGGACTCTCTTTGCCTTGAAGGTACCTTAAGCAGAACATTTCAATATATTCTACAGTGTTCCTTTCACAATGACCATGGAGATAAGGAGCTTGGGTGAAGATCAGGATGATGGGTCTACCTCAAAGAGGCTCTGCCAGTGTGGATCAATATTGTGAGATACGGTCAACGACAACTTGGAGGTTCCTTCTTTCTATGAAGAAAAGGCTGATAGGTCCCGCAGATCTTATCCTTCATGCTTTGTTGTGCATACACTTTGCGGAACAAATGTCCAACACTCTCTACAACTAAGATTCAAGATTTGTACTTGTATGTTAGAAACCTTGCAAGATCATGCGTAGTCATCTGCGAAGATGCAGAAAAATTACTAATGATCGAGACCTCAAAAGTCAAGGTGGAAACTTGATACTCTTAAGCAAGAATATTTTTTTTTTTCAGTTTTTCCCTGCAGAACCTATGGTTTCACCAGAACCTTGAAGACTTATTGTTCTTTACCAACTCTAAGAGATCTCTTGGTAAGATCTTTCCATTTGTTGATAATCATTCAAACTGGACAAGAGATGTAATGGGGTGACCACAAAATATAGTTGATCTTAAATGTCTGTCACTGTTATTGGTCACTGATATCTGTTCTTCTTGTTGTCACTGTTAGGGGCACTGTTGCAAGTACCTAAAGGGCTTTTCGGGAACAAGAATACAGATTGTTTATCATTAGACCATAGATCAGTAGGGATACAATTCTCTGCATCCGTACCAATCAGCTTTGAAGAGGTCACTCAGTTTCAGAATTTTGGCCTCTTCATTGTTTACATCCATCTGTCTTCCTGTATGCCAACAATTTAGTAGCAGTGTTCCAGCTTCGTTACGTTCAACAAAATAGGATTCCACTGCAATATACTTCACCACCACTAGTATACAGTACAGTGTGTAAATAGACAGAGCAATATTAAAACAATGAACTATACAAATGGACAGGAAATCATCGCAAATAGGGTTGAGCGATCGGGATCGGAAAAGATCGGATTTCAATCGGCGATCGTGTAAATTTCATGATCGCGATCGGAATTCCGACCCGATCTTTTCCAGCGGGATCGAGATTGGAGGTTATCTCAAGATCGGCTCAACCCCAAAAGTGACTTATCCCATAGAGAAGCATTGACTAGGGTTGAGGATCGGGTTCGGAAAGGATCGGATTCCGATCCGCGATCGAGCAAATTTCATGATCGCGATCAGGATCGAGATCGGCTGGAAAATGATCGGAAATCGGATTTTAAAATCGATCTTGAAATCTCAAGATCGGCTCAACCCTAATCGCAAATCACTGAAAATTTTTGCAACAATTTACAGCAATTTTCCTCAGTATTCTGTTTCATGTAGTCCCAATCTTGGCCCTCAAAGAGTTTCTAAGAAAAATTATTGAAAATTTGGGCACATCCTAGCTAAAAGGTTCACCACCGCTGGCCAATGGGGTCATTTGATAACTGGCTGTGTGCAAACCCATCCATTTTCGAGCGAGTGAAACAAACTTGTACTAATGCATCAATGGCTCGGTTCTTATATTATCCAACAAGCAGAGCCGTAGGCTTTCTTTCACCTAGCGCACAGGTTTTGTTTTGCTGTCCTAACCCTGTATCTAAAAGCATGTTCAAAGAAAAGTAGCTTGTTGGCACCCAACCTAGCACAAGGCACCCGAGGCACACTTCCCGATCGCCCCTTCGACCCGGCTACGCTGCTGACAGCAACAAAGGAAAAACGGAGAAGGCGGCGGTTTTATTGTAGCAAAACCTTGTCTATACCAAGCGCGCTTTCTATAAAATACCTGGATGACTGTGAAACAGTTAAAAGCTCATAAGGCCGTGAAACGTCGAGTGCTGGAGGATCTGGTGTAAAAGGCAGCATTGATTATAGCCTTATAATCGTAGTTAGCAATGCAGATGTGGAAATGGAAAATTCTAACTAACCTTAAACCACAGGGAAGTTATTAAATGAGGTATTATACAGGACAAAAGATTTGTAATTTTAAAATATTAAACACAGTTTAGTCAGGGCTCACGTCTGGTGCAAATATTCAGTCTGCTAAAACAATTAAACTTACTAAAATTTATTACAGCCCTTAGGCACTTTTAGGGGAATATTACCCTACTTCTCTATTTGAAAGCCTTCGCTGCATAAAATGTAATTTTTATCAATATCCTAGGAGCTGCAATATTAAAGCTGCACTGAAATCCTCACGCTGTGAAATCTAATTCGTCCAATACAAGAATCCATCATTTACACGGACCTCTCTCTCTCTCCCTCTCTTTTTTTTTTTTCAAATGCTATAAAACTTCCAAACCCATAGATTTGTCTCTAACAAAAATAACATGAAGGAGCCTTTCAATCAATATTGGAATCCCTCTGATTCTAGAACCAGCTGCATATTTTCTCCAAGTTTGCATTTTGTTCTTCGGGGTAGAGGCCCCACCGGGGACTCGGCTTGTTTTCACATGCGGCCTCATCAATACCTAAATCCTAGTGAACAAGTGACATCGAGAAGCTGTAATCAATAGCTCCCTTCTGGTCATATGGCTCAGTACTACTGACAGGCCTGACACTTAGAACATGATGCTAAATCTTTATCAAGAGCCTTCCAGGTGACTGGCAGAACAAAAGTAGGGTGGTCATTAAGAACCATGGCAATCTGTGAATCAACCAAGTCCTCAATAACTCCTTTGTTCAGTGGTGGGGGGGGGGGGGGGGAAGAGGGAAGAAAAGGTATTTTGGAACTATCTGCACAATGTATTGATTGTGTTTCAACTGCATTTAGCAAGTGCGGAAGATGTTATAGAGTGATGGAGCGGAGCTTGTTGAGAGTTCTCAGTTCGAGGAAACGACATTGGTTGATGGAGATAAGTAGACTGTTGACATGGACTTTTTGTGATATCATACGCACAGTTTAGGGCTTAGGTTCCCCGGTGGTACACAGTCGGCCTCTAGTGGGTCTCCAAACGGTCCTTGTGCTCTGTTTTTAATGCACAATATAGGTTTATAACTTTGATGAAATTTATTTGAGTAGGAGGTCCCTAAACTATGTAACATGGAGCTCTACGTGCCTCTATGTGTGGTATTCCCTCCCAAATTGCTGCTGTTCACTTTGGACACTTCTGTCATCTTCTGGTAATGCCCATGACCTCCAGCCTATTAAAGGGCTAGTCAACCTCCAATCGTCAGCTGCCCTGGGTCTAAACAATAAGGTCCTTTTGGTGTCAGTACTCGGCAATGTTCTTCTGATCCATGCACTCTTGATTTGACCCAGCTCATTGAGTGACCATGACTTCTCATCTGCCTGTCCTGACCTCTGCCTCTCCAACTAGGATTTTGACCTGCTGCCTATGTACCACAAATGTTTCCTTTGTTCATCAGCTGTTGCTTCTCTGGGAATAGCCAGCTGGGGATTCATTTTGTCCATAACACCCTGCATGGGCTCAGAGTGAAAACAGAATCACTTAGACCCTGCTTTAACCCTAAGCCGAATCCATCAGTAACCCAAGGGTTTCCCACTTTCTATGTTGATCTTGAATGCACTGACCTCATGTGGAGCCTTTAATGTAAACTTTGTATAACCAGAGCCGTGAGAGTATTTTGATGACATTTATGTGGGTAGGGGGCACTCTTTTAAGGAAAATGGAGACTCACTGTGTTAGATTACCAATTGTCAGGACCTGAGTACTTTAATAAAATTAGTGTGTTTTCTGGTGGGGTTTAGTTGGGGATTTGAGCTGGTGTTCTGTGGCTCTCTGGTGGTTTTCTTACCACTTGGCTATTGATTTGGGTGTTGAGTATCTGCCTTCAGTGAACACTTGAGGTTTCTTTGATTTGAGCCTCAAGTGTTTGTCATACTCATCATCCTATCAGATTGTTCCGGGGTCTGTATAAGGCAGAGGGCTGGCTTCAGTCTTTGCCGGTTATCGTTGTTACCAACCTGAATTTGTGGCCCAGTTAGGAGGAGTTACTTGTGGAAGTTGCACAGTTAAGGAACTGATTTGGAAGTGGTGTGAGTGTTACCTTGTGTGAGAGTCTGCTTTTCCCTACTTTTCTACTCTTCTACTCAACCCCTGTCCTACATTTTCTGGTTGCCTGACACTGTCTGGGTAGTAGTGAGATTTTGTTTAGGGTTTCAGGTTTATTTTGCCCCTGTCCTGTGTAACCCTTTCCTCGTTATTCCACTGTTCCTCTCCTCATACTCCTGTTGTGTGTTCATGTTGTGCTGCATGTTTGTTTCCCAGCACATCCCATCCTAGTTGTTTCTGTTTACACCCACACCTGTTCTTCGCAAGGGGTGACCACCTTTAGTATCCCCAGTCCCTAGCCTCTTTCAGCTCTTTCCCTACCTATCCAATAGGTCTTCGTGTTTAGAGAGCCAGAAGTTGTCGGGGCCAGGCTTCGCTTGGAAACAGCCGACCAACACCCTCAGGCAGGGCCTAGTTAGCTGTTGTAGTGCCAGGGAAAGCTTCCTACCCCTTTCCCATCGTGGTGCACGCTGCATTCAGTATTCAGTTGCTTGAAGCATAGACAATCGTGACACCAATGTAGTGAAGTATTTCATGAAAATGGTATCGCTTTATTGATGGTTATTAGAAATCATTCTCAAAAGATTTTGGAAAGCAACAACTGATGCCATTGCAGGTAGACACTGGGAGCAGAAGTGTGAGGCTGGGGGCACAGATATAAGACAAAAGGCTCCCCTCCTGGTTTTGGTTGACACTACCACTTTTTTCACTCCTAACCATTGTAGAAGAGAAGAGTTGGATATCTCTTGGGTTTGTATTTTTTCTTGTTTTCTAATGTTGCCTTCATTGGACCCCCAAAAAGGTTTCAATGCACACAGAGAATCAATTGGGGGCAACCTGACCGTCTACTGGGGCCTACCAAGCAGTAATTACCTACAGGAATATTGAGTCCTTGAGCATTGGTAAAATTTCCAATGTTAACTGAGTACATTGTGAGGATCCATCAAGATAGCATACTGTACACTGGTCTTGATGCCGCCTGCGCCAGCAAAGTTTGCACTTAATGCCTGATGAAGTGCACACCTGACCATGTATTAGGCACGTCCTCCCAGATACCACACACACACCTTATGTATTCCAGAAAAGTGGCATAAAATAATAAATTCTATTCACTGGTTATATAGTATATATCCTGACTGGTTGCCAAGGACCAAGCCAAAACGTAACGTAAAAATAAAAACTAAAAGATACAAAAAATGGCCCAAAAATTGGAGTAAGTGAAAAATCACCCTACAATCTGTAAAGTGCTGTGGAATACGCTGGCACTATATAAATAAAATATATTATTATAATTAAAGGGGCTCTATCAGCAAAATCCTGCAGATAGAGCCCCACATATGCGTGCATAGCCTTTATAAAGGCTATTCAGGCACCGTAAATATTATATTAAACTATTCCCCCGTTTTAAAATAAAACCCTAAAAAAGAATGTTATCTACTTACGGATCGTGCACGCTGGGCAGGCATTCAGGGTGTGTCTTCATCTTCATTCCCACCTCTTCTTCCTCCGATGTCCTCCGGTCCCGTCCTCCTCCGGCGCTTGCTCGCGGACACTGATATAAAAAAAATAGCATGGGCGCACGTGCAGTAGCATGCGGCTTCTACTACGGCTACTGCGCAGGCGCCCAAGCCATTTTTTTATATCAGTGTCCGCTCGCGAGCGCCGAGGAGAACGGGACCGGAGGACATCGGAGGAAGAGGAGTCATGGATGAAGATGAAGACACACCCTGAATGCCCGCCCAGCGTGCACGATCCGTACGTAGATAACATTCTGTTTTAGGGTTTTATTTTAAAACGGGGGGGGGGTAGTTTAATATAACATTACCGATGCCTGAATAGCCTTTATAAAGGCTATTCACGCATATGTGGGGCTCTATCAGCATGATTTTGCTGATAGAGCCCCTTTAAAGCACAGGGTACAATAGAAATGATCTAATAATAAAAATGACAGGGATTGTACAGACGCTTTAAATCATCTTACCAGGCCTTTGTTCTGACTTCAGGCCCCTTGATTGGGACCAGTCCCCATTCTCCAAGTTACTTTGCTTCCTCCATCCTCTCCTACCCGTGCTATGGGTCCTGGCTTTACTGTAGTAACTAGGGGGAGTAGACCGATCGACCCAGGGGACGGAAGCTGGTACCGATCACCCGACCCAGTGTGGAGACCAACGTACCCAAACGCCCAGACCAGGTAAGAAAAATTCAAGACCATGGCTACCCCCATAACCCATTACTAAGGCATAATTCTAAACATGTACCCATACCATTGGTAAGGACAGCCTAAGGATAGCATTTATCACTACTCTTCCACTGAAGGCGTCTTCGCTTCTTCCCCGCCGTATACCAAGTCCTTTCTATTAGACTCTGTCGGATTGCCAGCGTTAATAACCTTAGTGACAGCCTGTACACTTTACTAAGTCTTACCTGGAACCATAATTTAAGCAAGCAGAATATAAAATCCGGCTATTACTGCTAACCGACCACCGAAGACATCTTATTTGAGTAACAGAATAATCATTTATGAAGGCCCTGGACTAATCAGACAGGCATTCTCCGTCTCCCATGAGTCTTTTTTGATTTCTGTTTGATCCTCCTATACAATCCTAATGAGATTTTTAATTGAACTTTATGGGTACCCTTTGAGGCCTGCAGACCTCACAATCAATCTTGAGTGCTGTAAACTATTTGAAGTTTTTCTTGCAAAAGGTGAGGCACCCTGCATGTCCTTGGCATAATTTGAAGTGGAGATGTTGCTTCTCTCCGCCGCTGCTGGCACCTTTTCCACCTTCTCATAAAGTTGAAGGTCATTGTATGAATTATGTGTAGCAATAGAACTACAAAGGCGAACTTGTAGACAGTGTACACCACGAATTAAGCATCACCCTGACAACACTTGACAGAAAATATGGATTTTCAGCTATTTAGTACAAAAAGAGAGGAGCCATCTGATTTTCCGCTTTGTAGTAAATGTGCGGTAGTTCATGGCATTTTTTTTTTTTTGAAGCCATACAATACTCTGCCAATGTGAGAGAGAATAACACAAAAAAATTCAGCACCAGTGTATTTCTAAGAAAATATAGCCAATATTATTTTTCTTTGTTATTACTCAGTTTATAGATGTAGTATTTGTGACGGTAACATTGGCATTGCGGTCCCTCGATATGCTATAACTATCCCTGGTATTTAGTTTACTTCTGAGACTGGGGGGTAGTTTAACAGCTTAATCTATGGGTATATTCCTCCTAGAACAGTGGTTCTAGTGTCATATAGAAGCTAGCTAGGATACGACCAGAGATATCACCAGTTGGAGACACAGTTGGGACGTGGCGGCAGTAGATTATACAGCTTAATTTATGATTATATACCTCCTAGAACAGTGGTTCTAGTGTCATATAGAAGCTAGCTATGATACGACCAGAGATATCACCAGTTGGAGACACAGTTGGGACGTGGCGGCAGTAGATTATACAGCTTAATCCATGGTTATATACCTCCTAGAACAGTGGTTCTAGTGTCATATAGACACGACCAGAGATATCACCAGTTGGAGACACAGTTGGGACTGGGGGGTAGTTTACACAGCTTAATATATGGTTATATACCTCTTAGAACAGTGGTTCTAGTGTCATATAGAAGCTAGCTATGATACGACCAGAGATATCACCAGTTGGAGACACAGTTGGGAATGTGAGATTTATACGCAGCATGAACTCCTGTCTTTTTAACTGGTGAGATCTCTGCTTTTGTCATAGCTACAACTGCAATCTTGGAGACATATGAAAGCTAAGAATCTCATCTTTCATATGACAGCTAAGTCTTTTCTAGGTAGTATAAAATTGCAGATACAGCTATTTGACGCAGAGGCAGCCGTGAATAAGAAAAGTGCTTTTTCTGAAGTAAAATAAGTAATTCCTGTAATAAGCATCTGTTTGTTACTCTATTCCATTCTCTCCTATAGGTCAAATATATTATCTTCAGGCTGTTGCTGTGGGCCTGCTAAAGAAAAGAGGTCCAGCTCCAATTGCTTTTGCTGTTAGATGGTATGTCGGACTATCCAGTAGAACTTTACGATTACCAAAATTTGCCATCGGGAAAGAAGTATGTTCTTCGGTCCTGAAAAGCTAACCTGGCACTAGAGACACCAATATCAGTTTGACATGTATCTCTTATCTGAGGATATAGCTATAAATGGATTGCTCCCTTAAAGGGATTTTCCTGCCTACTAGGCTTCCAATCACCCCAGGACAGGGAATAAGCATCTGATTGTGAGATAGGAAGTCCTTGAGTTCACTGTGTGGATAGTACAATAGTGCACACATTTTATCACCATTCCATTCATTTCTATCAGACGGTACTACACCATCAGTCCCACACAAGTGAACAGAACCCCATAGGCAGTAACGCTCCATTCACAAAGGGGTCGCAGGAACACCCCTTCTCATGATGACTAGGATTGGGAACAGGATAGGGGGTAAGTGTTGTTAGTGAATAAATCTCTTTAAGACCTTGCCTAAACCAGGATGAGAATTTCATTGGGTACAATAATGGCTTCCATTACTGAATGCCACCTTTGGAAACTCAGTATCTGGATATGTCAATAGAATCGAAACAAACTATTATCATACAAAAAGGCAATTTTTTTCGGAGGTGGGGATGGTGCCCTTTAATGAATAATAGGCCACGGAAGGCCTTTGTACATTTTGCGAAGGATGGCTATGCCCTCTACATCTAACCCTATGATACGTATTACTCATAAATTGTAAATGGCAGGATTACATTTTATACAGGTCTAACATTTAAAGATAACAATTGTGATACGGCTACATGGAAACATACGGTGATTCCTGACATTTATAAGAAAAGAGCCTCACTTTCCCCAATGTATCAGTGGATCACAATACAAAAACACTGGCCCGGCTTCGTACGCTATCACCATCGCAGGGTGCGAATGTCAGAGAAATAAAATGACCTTTAGATTACAGTAGAGCAGAGTGACTTTTACTGCAACATTTGGCCTGTGTGACATGGGAAGTGTGAAAATAGTAAATTGGCAAAAGTACCAGTGTTTAGGAGTGTATACACCCGAGACAAACGTCATGAACGAAAATTATGGAAATACAAAGTCACCAGGCGGCTTTCCAGCAGGGGCCATCAGTAACAAAAGGACTAAAAATATACCTGATTTTTTTTTTTTTCCAGTTGAAATATCCAGTACAAAGAAAAAGAGGTCTATTTTTTGTCCCGAAAACAGTGCCACGCTAGTCCAGAGGTTAAAAGTGGTATTGCAGCTGAGCGCCATCTGTTTTTAAACTGAGTTGCAATACCAGATGCAACCCATGGACAGGTGTGGTGCTGTTGTAGGCAGCCATGTTTATCTAATCCTCAAAACTTCCTTTAAGGTATCTACATCTGCATGTAACTGCTACAGTGCACAACTGTCAGAATAAAAAACAAAACAAAAAAACTCAAACAACTTAAGAATAAAAGAGGATCCTCCAGTAGGTCCAGGCTCCAACACAAATGGTACAGTAGATTTATGGGGTACTATGCTCTACCTCCTAAGGGTTGATGGAGAATGAGCCCCAGATTAATTTTCTCTGGTGGACTCAAAGAACCTCAGCCCGATACCAAGTAAGGCTCTGTTCACACTAGCATCATGCCTCCCATCAGTAATGGAATCATTTTAAAGAGGTTCTAAAGAATTCTAATGGATACCAATGTCCAAAATAGAAAATTGGGTTTTCCAGTTTTTAATGTCTCAAGAAAATAGTGTCTAAGCAATGGAAAACCTAAGAGAATAAAGCTGGAGGGTGGTGGGAGCGGAGCACTCTCTTGTAACCAAAGAAATGGGATATTTCCACATTTACTATAAAATCAGACCCTTTATTTTTATAGTAAGAGTCATCCCACCCGACTGGTGGAAGGGGAGATAAGAACCCCAACCCAACTGATCCTTTGGTTCTTGGGGAGATAATTCAATGCCAGACGTCTTCTCTCCCACCTCTTTCTATTCTCTCCCAGTTTAGTACACGAGCACCTCTCTGGTAACCTGAGCATCCATGTGGGGAGCTGACAGTTATCTATACCTCATGGGGGCTTAAAATGGTGTCCTGGGCTTTATCAATGGATGACCTATCTGAACGTCAATGGGGGTCCAACAACCGGAACAGCCACAGATTAACTACTGAAAGCCATTACAGTGCTCCCTGAGCTCTGCTTCCTCTTCACAGGCCAGATTCCATCATGTTCATCAGTCACAAGGCCTGTTTGCAGCTAGTTACCCTTCCAGTGAATAGGGTTGTGTTGCGATACCAAGAATGGCCACTGATGGGGTAAGGTGGTGTTCCGGCCTCACCATTCACCCAAACAGTTTATCAGCAATGTCCAACCCCTTCTCGACTCAAAGAGAGGATCCTTCCATCAGGACCCACCCTCTAAGATATCCATATGCCATAATACAATATATGAACCAAGGAGAAGAAAGTGTTGTTGAAAATGTCCTTCCAACATGGCTGCACTTCCTGTTGTCACTTTTACAAAATAGAATTGAATACAAAGACTCAACCCGTTGCCCTAACTAGATATGCTAATCCCAGGCAATTTTGGCAGCATCTCCCCATTAGCATCGGTATAAAATACAACAAAATGTAACTCAAAAAGAATCCGTTGAATTTTTTGATAAAATACCAAGTCAAGTTAGTGTAAAATGGGAAGTGTAATTGCTATCTGGTAGTAATGTACCAAACGTTGCCCTGAGGCTGCAGGGGAGACGAGGAGTCGGAGCGGGCCGGGGAGTGTCTGGCGCTCTCCTGTTAGCAGGAAGGAATATTGTGCACTAAAGCTATAGCCATTTGTTTTTTAAGCACAGGTTTTGGAGTGGAAGGAAGGGGAACTGGTTATGGTCAATCTTATTTCAGTTATTTTCTATCCCTCGGTGGTAGTATAAAAAATTTGTGTTCGCTAATATAATGCCACAGTTTGATTATATTACAGACTTCAGAGCTGCTTTAGGGGGGGACGGAGCGCCGCGTACATTCGCTTACTTACACTTTGCTGCGGAAAGTCGCTAACGATATAAAACAGGAATGTTTTATTTATACAGTAATAATATTACAAGGCGCGCCGAGCCTCTTCCAGGTACCGTCTTATTTAAATGTGCCGCTGCGGTTTTTCTGATTTAACCACTCGTGCCCTGGTGTGGCCGGAAACACTCTACTCAACAACTGCGACAAAATGACAATCTACAGGTTTATTCCATAACATTGGTTGCCTAGCTTTTGATGCAAGGGCTGTACCTGGGCTCGGAAGCCTATGTGATCCATATATGACAGACACAGGATTGAATATTCTTTTGTGCAGTGAAATATCTTCCTCAGGGCACCTTTGTAGAGATGAAAGTACATGGAACAGGTCGCATTGTGCATGTGTATACCTACCCTCTATGGCACTATATGTACTTTAATAGCGAACAGTCTTCCTTTAAGGCTGAGGGCCTATGTTGTGGAAAGCATTCTTAGGGGGGTGTTCACATGGAGTAATTTGGCAGTGATTCTGACCTCAAACTCAGAATCCACGCGGAAATAAAGTCTCCCATTGACTTCAATGGGCTTTGTTTTCCGCGCGGAACCCGTTGAACTCAATGGGCAAAAAAGCCTCCCATGGAAGGTTTATTTTTGCGCTCGGATTCTGACGCAAGTTTCACATCAGTATTCGCGCCAAATTCCTCCGTGTGCATGGACCCTAAGTTGCCAATTTTGCAGTGTTTTTTGAGTTAAAGCCAGGAATGGATTTAGTAAAAGGCTTTGGCTCAAAAAAGTGCAGCAAAATCTACAACATAAACAAGACAGCTTTTCCGCAATTGTCCAACAACAATGTCTTCCCAAACCAAATTTGCTGCAAAACTGTAGCATCAGAAGCAAAATAATGCGGCATATACGATCCACGCTCCCATTAAAATCAATGGGAGCGTATACGGCCCACAAAGTCTCACACGCCGTATACGTGCCACATCACGCGGCACGTTACTCCGTGTGAACTCCCCCTTACCTTGCTCTATCTATAATACTTGTCTTCGTAGATCGTGCAGAAGCCTTTAGGCCCCCTCGTGCTCCAGGGCCCAGTAGCGATTGCTGTCTCTGCATCTCCTATAGCTACACCCCCTGGATCAACATGCATCCATGCTCTCTAGTTTAGGGAGAATTGGGCCAAGTGGGAGTGTTCAGCTACTTTCTCCCATTCGCTAATATGGATGGAACCTCATATATATGATCACCGATCTTCTGTAAGTTTGAGTCCTGTTTTATTAGATTGGTCGGACTTTTACTTCTCCTATATTTATAGCAGATCCCATCACTGTGCCATAGATATGTATAGTAGGGCGCTCTATTATCTGAATCAAAGAGCGAAGCGCTGGGTTATCCATATATTACATGTTTAGCAACCCATTCCATAGGAGCTGATGCCATATTATCAGTAAACGTATGACAGATTTGATCACGGCAGTATCTGAAGCTGGGCCATCATAACAGGGAGACCGAACAGGAAAACTCTTCATTTTTATTCACTGATGAAAATGTAATTTACATGGAAATTAATATTATCTAAATACATGATCTTTCCCTTCTTACTTATCCTTAATTGTAGCAGTTATGCTTCTAATTAACCCATTTGTGATTCCAACATGAACCAATTAACTCATCTCTGACCTTAACCAAGTGGGGTCTCGATCTTGAGAATACTTGTGTACGTCTTGGATCAGAGACTAGAACAACCATTGCTAATGTATATTCTCGTTGTCGTACAAATGGTGGAACGTATGGCGATCTCTCATACAGGTGGAAGAAAGCCGCCTCTATAGTTCCGCATATCGGAAGTGGCTACAATGTAAGTCAACGTCCGACCTTCTAACAGGTCTTGTTATATAAGACTTAGGATATGAGCCAAACCATAGTGCTCTCCATAAAAGATACTCATTCTTATAGAGAAGACTCCAGTTTGGCGTATATCATGCAGCAAGGCTTACTAAAGGGTCGGACACTTACTTATACACAGTCCAGTCCTATTAATGTGACCACTGCCTACTTTTGACGTCAACGTTAAATAACCAATCGCAGAAGGCACGTGTCATCAGCCATCTGGGTGCACTCATCATTGTGGAAGGTACGATGGATCAACACAAGTATGCATCTATCCTTGCGGACCATGTTCACCCCTACATGCGAATTGTTTTTCCTCAGGATGATGGCATCTACCAGCAGGACAATGCGACATGTCATAAAGCTTGCAGTGTACGTGCGTGGTTCGAGGAGCACCAGGATGAGTTTACCGTACTCCCTTGGCCAGCAAATCGGACTTCAACCCAATCTGTGGGACCACCTCGATCGGGTTTTTGGCGCCATGGATGCTCAACCGCGTAACCTAGCGCAGCTGGCCATGGCACTGGAGTCAGCATGGCTCAACATCCCAGTGACATCATCACAACATCCCCTCTCTTCCTGCACGTCTCGTAGCGGTCCGCTCTGCCAAAGGTGGTTATTCTGGATTTTGACAGGTGGTCACATTAATGTGACTGGACTGTGTAGAACCTCCAATCATTGCCACTAAAGTAGCCAACCCTGCTGATAATGACAGGTCCGGCCAACCATCTATGGTGTCTATGCTCCTCCTGCCTTTCCCCTGAAGATTTCTGGGAAGACATGGGTCAATTACCTTGTTCACGTGGAGATAAGCTGATGCCGCCATATTTGTTAGCCATTTTCTTTTGCCTCCTATTCACTACACATGCACTACTTTATTCTACATACGATTGTATACCAATTTACCCTTGTCTAGAACATCCACGAGGAGAAACATTTCCTCTAGGCCCAGTAACTAAAATATATTCCAAAACCTATTTTTACAAATGTCAGCTCTTTACATTCTTAATATTATTCTATCGTTCTCTTACCCGATGACCAAGCCCCATGTATTACTTGGCCACTGCAATCATATAATACCAAGATATCAGATACTTCTAAGAACTGTAATAAGATTCATCATCTTATAATTCCGAATAATAAAAAAAATGGTTATAATATTCACAGATTTCCTCCTAAGTTTTAGCGAAACAAATGCTGCCGGCGGTGTTGGGTTGCGTCTGCTGTCAGTTCTCGCTTTCACTGGCACTGACACTTTTATTTTAATCCTTTGTTAAATCCCGTGCACTTTTGCTGTAGGAACATATGCATGGCTTCTTTGTGCAACAAGTGTGGCAGATCTCCAACGTCTATATCCCTCTCCCCTGGAAGCTGCCCACTGGACTTAGTTTTTCCCACTCTGGTTATGCGGGTCAGCCGAGTGCCAACATTCCTGGGTGAGTCACGAATGTAAAATGGACATTGTATCCATTAAATAGCCTCACGTTGCCACCCGTGTGTAGCCAAGTTTGCTTTTGTTGAGAAATCAGACGGGGCTGCAAAAAGGTTCGGGAAACGTGTGAGTGAAATCTGTCAACAATTAAAAATAATTGCGCAGGAACGAGGGGCTGACTTGGTGGGGTGGCAGAGGAGGTGGCAATAAAGACGCAAGGCAGGCTCAGAAATAAAAATAAATAATTGTAATAACTCTGCCGGGCAGGCCGCAGAAGGGTTAAAGCAACTTCGCCACAATGGAAAATTTTTGGGTTAATTGTCATGAATGTGAACGTTTATGAAGAATGGTTTGTCATCGATTAGACTACAAAAATATTCTAGAAACTTATTCACATAAAATTATGTCTGGTAGTGGGGTGGGAGAAGGCTGGTAGAATATGAATTTTTGCAAAAATTTCACTTCTTTTATATTTATAATGGGAATGCCCATACATTGTAACAATTTTTTTTATTTTTTTAAAATAGGGATCACAATCTACATTTTCCCCTATCAGTATGTCTTTGGAGTATGGGAGGAAGTCCACGCAAACATGGGGAGAACATACAAACTCCTTGCAGATGTTAGTCCTTGGCAGGATTCGAACCCAGGACTCCAGCGTTGCAAGGCTGCAGTGCTAACCACTGAGCCACTGTGTCGCCCCCATTGTAACAATTTTATTTTATCGTTGTTCTGCACGTATACAATCTTGATTTACAATATCCTACTACCTTCTGTCTACAGCTTCTATGCAGACCCGTGTGTCTCCATGGCTGACTACAAGTGAACCACATGGTATCTGCAGTCATACTTTACGTCCTCTGTTCTGTTTTTTTTTTAATGTAGATTCTGAGCCCCATATAGGGATCACAATGTACATTTTTTTTTTTCCTATCATGCAAATACGGGGAGAACATAAAAACTCCCTGGCAGGATTCGAACCCAGGACCCCAGCACTGCAAGGCTGCAGTGCTAACCACTGAGCCACCGTGTTGCCCCTCCTCTGTCCTGTTCTTGTCTGTAAACATGGAGACACATAGAGTTGCATTGGAGCTGTAGACACAAAGGAAAGGGAACTGGTTGCTCAAGTTTTTCAAAAATGCTTTAGACCAACTTTATTGGAAAAGAACATATGACAATATGTAAAAGCAGTAACTATGTTATACCATGTAGCACAAGCTCCAGGTGTAGAGTGCGAAGGACGATATAAAACCACCTTTGTTAAAAAATGCCTAACAGCTCATTTGCATATAGAATAAAATGGACTTTCTTAGCCATAAGATCACATTTGACACATAAGGTATATATCACACCAACGTCCAGCATAGAAGTGGTTTAGAAGCTATTTTGGTGGTACAGGATGAAAAACAAGCTTTTTAGAAACGCTGCCCCTCTTGTCTGCAGGTTGTGTTTGGTATTGCAGCTCCATTTATGTAAACTCGCTTTTACCTTTTGCAGGAGATAAAGCCATAGACACATGAACCATGAATTACACCGGCCATTAATGGACTGGTGTATTAGTCTGTTTGTATAAGCGCACAAACTAGCGCCGGCTGCATGCGGAATCCTCAGAGACACGAGTTCCCAGCTATAATAAAAGTGATGATGTTAAGTGGTTTAAATTTAACAGATGGCATCCTCTCTAATTGCAAAGTAATTTACAAGATGCTATAGAAGTTAATTACAATACATATGTGTGTGTCATAAAATCCTAGAAATCATAAATCCAAATGAGAGTTATGAACATATCCGATAGGTTTCTGCTCCTTACCGGATTGCTCCTCATGGCTCCTCCCACAGCTCTCGCAGCTTTGGCATTGCCGCTGAGCTCAGCAAGTTCCTTGTAGGTGATTGTTCTGCCCATTGTCACGTTCTTCAGCAGAGACAGGAGCACACTTTTCTGGAAGGAGTCTGGAAGGAAAAATAAAAGCTGTGATTAGACAGATCCATGACCTATTGAATAAGAATCAGCGGGGGTCCGATATCAGAGTTCCCCGCCGATCAGCTACTTGATGATGCTGCATTGTTCGGGTGAGCACTTTATATATTTGATCAGACCAGGTGACCGATGAACGGGACATCACATGGCTTGTGGACCACTGCTGCCACGTAAAAAATATGGTCTACAAGGTTCTCTGGTATTAGATCCTCAGATCAGGATGGGTCATCAGTTCCCTAAAAACCCCTTTCAATGTACAATTCCACATTCATGTAAATGGTCCTCTAATTTACAATGGTTTTCAGTAAATATATTACATATCTGTGTATAAGGATGTGTTGCTGGCAATACGTCAGCTATATTGGGGATGAACACTCATTCCTTGCCCCTATACATTTCACATTAGACCATATTAAGGCTTTGTAAAGTAGATCTGTTGTTTCACTTGACTTTTCAGTGCACTTTTCCCTTCTCCATTCTGTAGCACTAGTTCTCTCTAAACCGGTGGGTGAAGACTCGCTGCCATACACCGCACACAGTAAGTACAGAAGAATCCGCTTTGTAACAATCTTTCTCAACCAAAAACATCCTAGGCCCGTACAGGACATATATGGAGAAGTACTAGAAAGTGCTGACGTGAGTAAAGTGCTTTGGCTGTGATAGAAAGCTTTAGATGTAGCTCCTGCATCAGACAAAGCATGTCATTCTCCTCTTATCTCCTGCATTTCCTGCTCCCTCCCTCACCCATAGACTTCTTTAATCTGTGTCAGATGACCTACCATCCAAATCAAGACAGATATAGCAGGGATTTTCACAGTGAAAGGCAGGAGGAGCAGGGAATAGCCAGGTAAGACAAGAAAGAGGAATTTCTCTATGATAAGATATATTACAAAGTTTCTTATAATCGTCTGTACTATTCATTTATGCAAAGGTTGATGAAATGTTCACTCGAACAGATGTAAGTACACACCTCCAGGTTTTGCTTCGATTGTGCAGTTTTCACCAAAAAAATTGCCATTCTAATTGTGTCCGAAATTGATTTAGAATGAGTCCCCTTTAGGTGGCAGCTACTCCATTCCCAAAAGAAAGTAGATATGAAAGCAGGAACCGGAAGCCACAAAAAAAAATGGGTGAGTGATGGGGTACTGTGGACTCTTACTAATCTCCCACATTACATCTAGACATTGGGATTATTGGGAAAATTCTTGTTAGACCTCAGGCACATGGCAGAGCCGCGTCCATAGAGTCTGTACGGAGGCGGACTCGTCTCGTCTCTGTAATATGAAGTCATGGGCACTCTGTATGGAGCCATACCGTACCCCTTTAATACAATGTCTTGCGCAGCATGCTTTAAAGGGATTGTCAGATTCATACCCTGTATAGGGCCGTCAAGTTTACTGCGGCTATTGATAGTCATTTGAGTTGAGCTGCAGTAACACCGACCGACCAATATACAAAGATCTGCTTCCCTGTTCTGTATAGTATGAGGACCAGATGCAATCCAAACATTATCTGCACGGGGCTGACTGCCCTAAACCAATCAGGTATTTATGGTCTATCCTAATGATGGACGATAAAAAAGATCCTAGATCACCCCTTTAATTTACAAAATGGAAGACATACAGGAGGTACAGTACGGTACCACAGAAGTCTACAATACAACCATTATGACAATGTACAAATCTGATCAACCATATGGATAGTCCAGGTCTTTTCACGAATATCAAGTGTGTTATGGGTGGCGTGGAGGTGGAACAGGTACACTGTACACAAAACGTGTATACAGGCGACCTCTGGGCCTACTGGTTGATGGTTTTCCAGTAGATCAAGTAGTCTAATAGGTCAAGGTGCAAAATGCCCCCTGAGGGGTGACTTGGTAGACTCCTGAAATTCACTTTGGGATGGGAAACCTGCCACTTTGTAGGGTGCACATATACTTCTTCCACTATTCAACACACATCGCTTCGACCTTGAGGCCAACTCAAATTTGAGAAATTTTCTTGACCAGGTTCTTCCTCCGTTTTCTAAATGGTGAGCTCGGCTAGGTTACTGCAGTCCGCCCCAATCCACCCCTCCTATAACAAGGACTATCCATTATTCTAGGACGTCTATTTTTCTCCACATCTGAGTAATTACATCCATTAACATTTTTCTCTATCGAAGTAAAAATGTCATTGAACTCTTGAGCTTCCACCAAAGTTACTTAAGTTTGCCCGGAAGGCTCGTGAGCACTTTTTTTTTTCATGCTGGTTAAATGAATATAATTTTTTTATTTGAGACTGAAGGGAATGATAGTCACTTTGTTCCGGGGGGGAATGAAAAAATGTTTATTCTTTAATATTATAACATTAAGCAAATGAAACATAAGCATAATCCAGGTGATACCAAAAGAAGGTCACCAAAGAAATTAACTTTTTTGTTCATTAATTTCCATGGATTAGCAGAGGGCAGGAAGATAGCGAATCTGCTCCAGTTTTTTCCTATGATATAATTTCAGACGGTACACGGAGTGTGGCAGTAGGTTGACTGTGGGGTTAATCAGACTGATTTGTCCTTTTAATTGCTTTCTATTCAAAGAAAATTCATTAGATAATGTTCTCTTCAAAATTCATGAATCAATTTAACTGGAGAAACCACATTAACGGCTTTGGGATCATTAGCGGAAGCCTCCGTGTTACTCGGAGACTTTCCTTAGGCAAACATGGGTTTGTTTACTACAATATCTTCTCGAAAAGATTGTAATTTTTTTTTTTTGGGGGGGTGACGCGTTCCATAAGAACTTGCCTCCGTACGGTGAATATCCATAGAGCGGAATATTAAGACGCTGAAGATCTCTCGGAGGTGATTGAACACAGGCAGGAATTGGGTAGTAGTAAGTTTGTTTCGTTCTCTTTTTGCAGGGGGACTGGAAAGGGAGGTCGGACTCAGCGGGGTGGCTGGAATTAGGCTTTGGGAAATCTCGAAGAATAAAATGAGAAGTCTATGCAAACTTAACTGGAGCATGTAACAGTTACAAGAAACAGGGGAATGGTTCCAAAAACATCATTTAAGAGTGGAAGAGTTAGAGGGAGAGCAGAACGTAATGTCCATGTCACTGAATCTCATTTACATAGGAATAGGACAAAAAAGATACAGCTCCAGGAAAGAACATTATTGAAGGCGGACGGGGTAAGGCGCAAATGCGGCTCCTGCATAATGTAATTCTTGTACTGTAAAGAAAAAGAGCAAATACATGTCAGGGAGATCCGACGATATTGTAAAGTGTGAGGCGGCCATACCTCTTAAAGATACAACACACCCTTCTACAATAAGAATAAAATATTGAAGGTCGAAGTCTGAATGCTTACAATGGGCTATGGGATTGTTCAAGTTGGCATCATGGCTTCTAGTTACAGTAGAGCTATGATGGGTCTATGTACAACCGGCAAATCTTGATGGACCATGTTGGTTATAACGAGATTTTCTTGAACCATAATATCGATAGGCTATCATTAGAATAGGTCATCAATATAAACTCTCTCAGCAGTTTCAAGGGCCCACGGGGTTCAGTGGAGCACTGCGCCCATTGTTATATACATTGGTCGGTCTACCAGTAAGCCATCTACTTTGTAGTGGTGGTGGACATTATTGCAGCCTCTTCCCATTTAAGTCTCAAAGGGCTTTGCGGCCCTTTCAAGCCACTTATTAGCGGGAATGCTCAGAGTCCAACCCTAACGCATCTAATGTCAACAGGGAGCCTTCACATGGAGTTACGCTCCGCTCATTCTGAACGTAAAACTTGTTCAGAATGAGCGCGCAAAAACCAGATCCCATTGATTTCTATGGGTGCCGGCATACGTGCGCTACCCATTGAAATCAATGAGAAGCTTTTTAACCTATTGCTTTCAATGTGGTACACGCGTATGCTGGCACCCATATAAATCAATGGGATCTGGTTTTTACGCACTCATTCTGAACGAGTTTTACGTTCAGAATGAGCGGAGCGTATACTCCGTGCGAAGGCTCCAACAATGGGCCATCAATATTCTCATGCTTGACATCCCCTCAAATATAATCCAATGGGATTCTACTATTTTTAAGATCAAAAACAATGCTATAAAGCCGGATGGAAACCATGACCCTATTAAACCTAGTGTGAACAGAGCTTAAGCCAAATGAACAAAACATGAAGTATGTTGCAGGTCAATCCATTGTTTTAGTTTATACAGTGCATATTGGTGTAACGATTTAGGTTTTATTCACATCTGCGTTATTGTTTTAGCGCAAGCCAAGACACTGTGGTGAATGATCTTGTACGAGCCAAACGGTGCCTGATAGAAACCAAAGACTGCAGAGATAGTAGCTATACTCAGATTTAGAAGTGATCAATCTCCCCAAAGGAGGATGGGCAGGGGACACTATCCTCTCTGCAAAAGCCCACTACCAAAGGTCTACCTGGGTAACAGTCATCAATAGTGTTATACAGGTACTAAAAGGGAATTGGTCAAGAAAATTCATGGCTAGCCCAAAGAACGCTCGGATTCTTTGTTTGATGTGAGAAGAGAGCGGTCATAGGACTAGTGACCAGGTGATAACGGATTTCACTCACGATTCCGTTCTCAAAAATGTATCCACCCAGTTCATGGTACACGTCTAAACTAATAGCATCTCTCAATTCACGTATACCCTACAAAAACACACATATCACACAGTATACTGTCCTGATCTACTATGTGCAAAACGTCTATCCTCCAAACTGAAGTAAAATGTCTTTATAGTACTCTTAGTACCGACCATACATGACTCCGACTGCACAAAATAGCCTGATCCATTTATCCCATAATATTTGGCATTGGGGAAGAGTAAGAACGACACCGTACCATCAATTCAGTGGGTTCGACCACCAACATATAACTAATGTGTATGGGCTATTCTACTGTGAGTCAGTAAGTAACCCTTGAAGAGCTGTGAAATATGACTGGGACTATCGGCGAAATCAGGGACATAAGCCTGTAATAGCACCATGTCAGACTTTCTACTCCTTTTCAGTAGAACATAAGGTTCAGGTTGGTTGGGTGAGATAACATTGCAGTAGTTCTTAGAAGTTACTCAGATCTAGCTAGTAAAGAGTCTTAAAGGGATTGCCCAGGATAAACTGTTTTTTTGGGGAAGGTGAAAAAAAAAACAACCCACATTCACCTTACCCTGGTGCTTCAGTGGTTCCCACCGTGGTCAGGAGTGCCCCAGTGCTTCTTCCAGCGGAGGTCCATGTAACCGCTGACGCCGACCAATGGTCTAAGAAAACGAACCGAGATGTCACTCGTCTTGATCATCACTTGTCCTTTTCTTAGGTCGCTGCGGTCAGGTGCGTTGAGGACTTCTGCCAGAACAAAACCCCTGGAGCAGCAGGACCGGACCACGATGGGTGACACAGGAGCACCGGATACAGGCAAGTATGGGTTTTTTTTGTTTTTTTCACCTTCCCTAGCCTCCTTGCCAAAAACGGTTTATCCTGAACAACCCCTTTAAGGCCATTGTTCCCTGGGAAAATATATGCAAAAGAGAAGACGTGAATTGCATTATTTTCCTATTGTACCAATACCCTAAAGCCTCCTTTCCAGCTGGAGCTCCACACGGAAAATCAACCCCTTCCAAAAGTTACAAATATATTAAAAAGGTGACCAAAATGATCAAGACCAGAGTATACGAAGGAAAACCCTAGATAGCACTTACTTGGCTCTCTGGATTTGCTTGCGCACATGGTCTTACAAACGGTGTATCTGGAAATTCGATGTCCAGTTGATAGATCTGATGTTTGCTCGTAGCCAAATGTGTTTGAAAGTCTCCGGGTTCTGGGAAATGTACAGTTATGATTCTAGCCCCATGTTCCTGGAAGCCGCTTTGGCAAATGTTGCTGAATCAGTAGGAATTGACATTCAAGTCTGGCGCTCTCCGTTTTGGCAGGTAGCGTAAGCAAACAGAGACACAGAAACTGACTATGGATCAAAAGGAAAACTATCCAGCAACCTTACTCTGGAAATGCTTCAGTCTTTTCTGATGTCAAAAGAATCATTTCCCAATTTCTTGACCCTTTGTATGAAAAAAAAAAAGGGTTTAGCCTTAAAAGTGCTAATGTTTCTTCTCACACAGACAGGGATCTAAGGGATCGGCAGCAGTGTCCTAGGATGCATTCACTTTCTCAATGTGTCTCTGCAAGACTGAAGATACCGAGACGTCAACTCAGTGATAAAGGAACTCTTTACGGTATATAGACTAATATATGGATATGGCCGACACTAAAGAATGATAGGACTCAAGACTGGCAGAAAAGTAACAAAGAAAAATAGTCAAGTTACTGAAAGTTAACAAAATAATCTTCAAGAGTGGAGCTACTCTTCATCTAATCCTTGTAGGGTCTTTTCATGTTGCTCGGAATGACAAACTGAAATGAGAATCCCCGACTGCACATTGGACAATGCTCATAGAAATGAATTTATGGCACAGAATATAAAGGAGCGTGTCACCAGAACCCATCCCTTAAAGGGTTTTCCAGGCTACGAATATGGATGACCTATCCTAGGGATGAAGTCATAAATATATCCGATTAGCAGGGGGTCTCTAACACCTGACATCCCCACTGCTCGGATGTCTTCAGGAGCTGATGGGCAGTGAACGGAGCAGGAAGCAGACAGCTCTGTTCTCTTTGTAGTGGCTGTTACCGCAGCTTAGCTCCTAGTCGAAGAAAGTGAGCTGATCTGCAGTACCTGGTTTGGCCACTATATGGAAAACATAGCTTTCTGCTTCCAGATCCTTTCTCTGTACCAGATCCTGAGAACAGCTGATTGATGGGGGTGTCAGGTGTCAGACCCTCACTGATCTGATACTGATGATTTATTTTTAGGGTAGGTCATCTATTTTTTTTTTTTTTTTTGGCTGGGAAAACCCCTTTAACATCTTTGTAGAGACTGCCAAAATGATCTATTTTAATGTTAGTTCCAAATGAAGACAAAAAAGGAGGCAGAAGAGCGCTGGTCCAGATCAAGTATTGTCTTTATTCCAAGTGGATAAAACACATTACACGTTTGAGAAGTATACACATTTGAAAAAGGGCTTGTCTCGAAACGCGGAATGTTTTATCCACTTGGAATAAAGACAATGCTTGATCTGGACCGGTGCTCTTCTGCCACCGTTTGTTGCCTTCATTTGGAACTATCCCGATGTGTTTTTGCCACCCCGTTCCTGAGACCAGCAGCCACTCTGAGAGGTCCAACTGAATCCTGATTCTACATGCCCAATAACTAATTGTGAACTGATCGCAACCCGCCAAGGTGAGCAGCTTTATACCAGCTATCTGTCGTACATCACCCCTTGGTACACTACTCTTTTTCTCTATTTTAGTGGTAGCCACCTTTTAATCGGCAGGTTCTGGGACCAGGGGGAATCACTCTGTGGTCACCACAGCACAGCACTGCCATAAATGACTGAAGACCAATCTTGGAGGAAACAACACAAACTTATATTCTAAGTCAATTTTGTAATAAAACAAAAAGTTTTGAACGGAAGAGAAAGAAAAAGGCATGAACGCATACAGGATAAAAAAAATTCTCTTTAGCTCAGCAATATGGCTTTTCTGCCGGCTGCTCATGAAACCTCTGGTGGTTTTCGAAGCCCCTCTCTTCATGATTGAGCTGTGCAGATAAAAGCATAATCCCACTTCTGCCCATTAGGTACACCTTCTGTAACAAAGAGGTTAAAATAGCACTTGGGTAGTGGGAATAAATGACTAAAAGAAGGAGCACGCGCTTAGCAATTATGATGTACCGTTGCTTAAATGGCTTATCCGCAGATTACCTGACAGAAATTTTCCACCTCTTACATGCTTTCCCCCCCCAACACGTTAGAGGCGGCCAAATAGCTCTGCAAATCTTCTAGTTAAAATTAGTCCTGGAGAGCGGAGGGAGATATGTACGCACATACTTTCCCACTTTACGGGACACCTCACCTGCTATTGTGTTCGTCCTAAGTATAGTCTTCTGTAAAGACCATTCACACGCAAACAAAAAGATGCCGAGTGAATACTAATTATGCCCCCCCCCCCGTGCAATCACCTTAATCCGTCTAGGTAATTGTCCCTTGTGAGCCTCCATCTGTTTACGCCTTACACTAGAGGTTTTAGTCGACAATACCTAAGTCTAAATGGTCTACGCCCAGTCTGGGAAGGGTTGGATATTCCAAGATCATAAAGGTGGCCAAACATCTTCAATGGAGGTTGGCTGAGCAGACATGTCCTCTGAGTGGGGAGAGTGGAGTAAGACACATTTAATGGTAGCTTATCTCCTATAGGAACATGTTAAAATTCCATTGGTAGTTGGATTTTACGCACACACATATAATGGGTTCCATTTAGTTGGAGTCTGGGCCAGTTTTGGGTTGCGTCATAGTCGGAAAAAAGTTACAGGCTCCAACTTCAAAATAAAATGACTAATTATTTGACAACATATCATACAATTATTGATATTACATAATGAGATACATAGTTTGTTGTAGATTTACTGTCACAAGAACTCAATCATTAGGTTTTTCCTGGATTATTGGATCGTAGCACCACGGCAGTCAGCCATTTATGGTCCAGAGTAGTTGGTTTGTCCCACTGACTCCACAGCCCTGTGGGCACCTCCTATACAATTACTTTATAGATAACACTAGACTTAATGTACTGTCCGTGTCTGAGGTTACAGTTTCAACCAAATCATCTAAGGGAATGTCCAAAGGATACTTAAATACATGTTGCAAGAATCTGTCATGTAATTTCTATCAAATTGGCACCAAACCAAGGACGACCTCCTACCCTCAAATATCTACTGTCTTTTGGAGGTTACATTGTCATGGACCCCCCAAACTGATCAGCCCCACTGACATCTTATTCTTTCTTTCCCAAGACACGTAATTTAACTCCCTATCGCATTATTTTATGCACCGATGGCATGCATTTAATAGAAATCAATTCTACATTTATGTGAAACCTTTTTTAGCGTAGTTTAGTGCATAGAAAACATGCAAAGTTACAAAAAAAAAACTGTGTGAACATAACCTAAGGCTGTGATGGCGAACCTATGGCATGGGTGCCAGAGGTGGTACTCAGAGCCCTCTCTTTGGGCACCCATCTGTGGAACAGAGTATACTGTGTGGGGGCCACTGTGGAGCTGATTGTACTGTGTGGGGGCTACTGTGGAGCAGATTGTACTGTGTGGGGACTATTGTGGAGCAGATTGTACTGTGTGTGGGCTACTGTGGAGCATATTATACTGTGTGGTGGCCACTGTGGAGCAGATTGTACTGTGTGGGGACTACTGTGGAGCTGATTGTACTGTGTGTGGGCTACTGTGGAGCATATTATACTGTGTGGTGGCCACTGTGGAGCAGATTGTACTGTGTGGGGACTACTGTGGAGCAGATTGTACTGTGTGGGGACTACTGTGGAGCAGATTGTACTGTGTGGAGGCCACTGTGCAGTAGATTATACTGTGTGGAGGCCACTGCGGAGCAGATTGTACTGTGTGGGGCTACTGTGCAGCAGATTGTACTGTGTGGAGGCCACTGTGCAGTAGATTATACTGTGTGGAGGCCATTGTGGAGCAGATTGTACTGTGTGGGGCTTCTGTGCAGCAGATTGTACTGTGTGGAGGCCACTGTGCAGTAGATTATACTGTGTGGAGGCCATTGTGGAGCAGATTGTACTGTGTGGGGTTCACAGTGGAGCCGAAAAGCTCTATAAAAAGCCCCATTCACATGACCGTATTTTGCAAGTCTGTAATTGTCTGCAATTGTTGATCCACACATCATTAAGGTTAAATTCCTGTGTTGGCACTTTGTGATAAATTAGTGGGTTTTGGGTTGCAATTTGGGCACTCAGTCTCTAAAAGGTTCGCTACCACTGACCTAAGGTGAACTAAAGGCCCATCTGCCTCTTATGAGGATACCAATACTATAATACAGTAATAGTTTGGATCCTCCATTAGGTTCCACGAACTTCAAAATACATCTCCAGGATCATGTATGGAACGCGTAAGGACAGGTGCAAATGGAAGGTTCAGAAATACTTTGTAAAACATCATAATAAACCATGATAGACAACCAAAATAATACGTATGGAGATCTAAAATCTGAATTAAATATATAAAATGTATGGAGGTCGTGTGCCGTATGACATCAGTGACAATGTATATTGCAGCTTAGTTAAAGCCGGTCACTACTCCGATATGTATTATCTACATCCAGTAATGGGATTAGGTCGATATCTTCTTTTTCATAAGCTAACCAACTCCTCAATAGCCTAATAGAACAAATCTGAAATGTAATATTTTCCAAGCAGATCTTTCTAAAGTTATGAGCTGAAAATGGAATTCGACGCGACATCCTCGGGAGTCACAAGGTCCCGTAATCCGACCAACTAAAGGAATACAAAGTCCCTTCTAGCACTCGCGAGGTTGATCGGGTCACTGACCTACATATGGGCCTAGTCAGCTGTGAAAATGGCATATGCCACTAGTAGAAGTTGTGACATCCCATAATGCGGAGCAGATAAATAGGCTACGCTTGTAATAACTGACCAATGACAAGAACACTCAATTGCTTTCCTATATTTCTTTCGCAACGAAGAAGGAAAGGGGGGTTGGATAATTTTTTTTTTTTCCTGAAGAATTTTGTGCCGTCTCAAGACTAAGAAAGTGCTTTGTGTTAACATAACATCCTTTTATTTAAGGAATCAGGAAGCCTACTTAGGCTAAAAACATGATTTCACTCTCATGAATATAAATGCTTTGACAATCTCGGTCTAGATCTCCGTGCCGTGGAACATAATCCCATACCTCCTATTGCCAGGAAGTATTGTAGTATTAGCCTTTAGAAATGAATACTTTGTCTCAGTGAAGAGAGAAGCAATTATGATAAACTCGCCATGTGTAGTTCAGCCGTATTAACAAGAAGGAAGGTCTGGAAAGGCAGAAAGAAAATCACGTAATTCTAATCGGGAATAGGTCAGCTACCCAAAACCCCAAGTACTATAAAAGGAGATGGAAGAAAAACACTTGTCAGCTGTTCAGGAAGCCCGACCATGCAAAACAAACAGAAAGAAGAAGAAGAAGAGGTAAAAAGAAAACAGGTTTCACTAATGAAAGCCAACTGACGTCTACAATATTCATCGCCGACGTGGACATTTCGGGTAATGAACTGTTCAGCACCAATTACTCCGACACTTCTCGAAATATGTTCTGAAAAGAGGCCGGATGAATCACGGCTATTGAATCCGTGGCATCTGCAAGAGGTTGGCGAGAAACCTCTGTAAACTTGACATCCATGGCGTGGCGCAGGAACACAATCATCCCTTTCAAGTCTATGACACGCACTACAAGGGCATATGTAGGAAAAAAAATATTCTACTTACGGAAGCTGAAAGGGAATTTGTCACCATAACCCAGCATATCACCCCAGCCCTATAGATAGATAGGTTAGTGTCACCAGAACCAACATATCACCCCAGCCCTATAGATAGATAGGTTATTGTCACCAGTACCAGCATATCACCCCAGCCCTGCACATAGATAGGTTAGTGTCACCAGAACCAGCATATCACCCCAGCCCTGCATATAGATAGGTTAGGGTCACCAGAACCAGCATATCACCCCAGCCCTGCATATAGATAGGTTAGGGTCACCAGAACCAGCATATCACCCCAGCCCTGCAGATAGATAGGTTACTGTCACCAGAACCAGCATATCACCCCAGCCCTGCAGATAGATAGGTTAGTGTAACCAGAACCAGCATATCACTCCAGCCCTGCAGATAGATAGGTTAGTGTCACCAGAACCAGCATATCACCCCAGCCCTGCATATAGATAGGTTAGGGTCACCAGAACCAGCATATCACCCCAGCCCTGCAGATAGATAGGTTACTGTCACCAGAACCAGCATATCACCCCAGCCCTGCAGATAGATAGGTTAGTGTCACCAGAACCAGCATATCACCCCAGCCCTGCAGATAGATAGGTTAGTGTAACCAGAACCAGCATATCACCCCAGCCCTGCAGATAGATAGGTTACTGTCACCAGACCCAGCATATCACCCCAGCCCTGCAGATAGATAGGTTAGTGTCACCAGAACCAGCATATCACCCCAGCCCCACAGATAGATAGGTTAGTGTCACCAGAACCAGCATATCACCCCAAACCTGCAGATAGATAGGTTAGTGTCACCAGAACCAGCATATCACCCCAGCCCTGCAGATAGATAGGTTAGTGTCACCAGAACCAGCATATCAACCCAGCCCCACAGATAGATAGGTTAGGGTAACCAGAACCAGCATATCACCCCAGCCCTGCATATAGATAGGTTAGTGTAACCAGAACCGGCATATCACCCCAGCCCTGCATATAGATAGGTTAGTGTAACCAGAACCAGCATATCACCCCAGCCCTGCATATAGATAGGTTAGTGTAACCAGAACCAGCATATCACCCCAGCCCTGCAGATAGATAGGTTAGTGTAACCAGAACCGGCATATCACCCCAGCCCTGCAGATAGACAGGTTAGTGTCACCAGAACCAGTATATCACCCCAAACCTGCAAATAGAATGTTTATTCAGATGACCGTCACCTGTGTTTTCTTCTGAATTGCTGCCTCTGTTGCAAAGATATTGTTTCTTTTCTCAATATTCAATTGCGCTCTTGGTGCAATCAGTGTGCTGCCACTTCTACGGTATCTTTGGAGAAACTGCATCACCCGCGTCACTCCAAAGATCTCATAGAGACAAAAACAGGACTATCTCGGAAACAGAGGCAGTGATTCACAAGGAGAAAATGGGTGATTCAGGTGACCCTAACCGATCTATTTGCAAGGTTGGGTTGATATGTTGGGTTCTGGTGATACACATTTTGCTTCTTAGACGCGTGCTCAGTGGTATCTGGCTTTTCTATCCAGTGTCACCTATAGGTAGCCAACCTATAAGTCAATGTCTGACTCAGAGCTTATTCACACAGCAGAGGCAGCGTGTAAAAGGGTGCACAAGGGAACAGCGAGGATTTAGCACTGGATGAATTTCGGAAGCTGGATAACCCCTTTAACCACGTGCTGAGAATCGTCTCTGCCATGTGAATAGCTGTCTACAGATAGGGGTCTCTGGTTTGGCCGATAATCTCTCGTCAAGTGTCAAGGCTCTTAAATGGGTCGGATACTGGCTTATAAGTTGCAGTAGAGAGACGGTTTCATTTCGAAACAAAGAAACTGTTGGAAAACTCTAGTAAAGCTGCAGACACAAAAAACGTAGCTCGGGTCATAAAACATGGCAATAGGGGCTTGAGAAATACGGCATTGCCATTGTGTCATGAACATTTGCGGCCCCGTAGAAGCCATAGCGTTACAGAGAACACAGAAAATGTAAAGTTTTTCCAATGTACAACTACAGGATACGCAAAAACTTCAGTTTTTCTTTTGCATTCTTTGGGAAACTGTAAACTTTCGTCAAGGCTACGATCGGCGAGGCGCTTTCTTATTTATTTCTTAGGGGAAAGGCTTGAACAACCGGTAGATTAATTCGAGTGTATGTCTCCTCCAGGGCACAACCTTGTTATCAAAACAATAATAAAAGACAGGAAAGGGTTATTTAAAATGACACAACTCGGCGCACGTGAGACCATGTCTTCTCTTGCCGACAATGATGTTTTCTTCAACGGGTCCTGATTACGATTGACAGTAGGGCACCGTGACAACATTCGGCTCCATCAGCATAGCAATAATAATGAAAGAAGGGGGGGAAACGCGCACGTCCTCGGCGCCTGAGACGCATACAACATTTCCAACAGCTCTCCTGTATGTTAAATATGCTCGGAGTCATTAAAATTTTATTAGGGTTTTAGAATTATACAGATAAACACAGTCGATAACTCACAGGACTGGCAACAAACAGCCCATTACCAAACATATTGTTACCTCCTGTTGGCCTAAGTCAAAAAAAAATCTGGTTGGGTCTATTAGCAAACACGTCGTGCAACGAAGCTTCTAAAAATATGGATCTCGCCCACCCCAACCGGGTCTCGTCGTTCCACCAAACCGCACATAATCAACCTAATCTGACGTAACGTCAGGGAATATTTACGAAATCTAAGGGGGATACGTCCGACTGATATCCACCCATGTGACTTATTAGGCTTTGTCTTAAAAAAAGCCCCAAGGAACTGTTAAATAATTTTCCATTGATAATCACGCTGTCTGCGCTATCAGATAACTTTTTGAAGACCAACCAGACAGAGAGGAGCTAAGCCCCTTAATTTCTTAATAAATTATTCTTTACCATAGGATGGGGGATTATGCCACGCAGGAAGAATATCATTACTGACAGAGCTGTCAGAAGGACAGGTGAGAGGGAAACTGGCAAGCTTTAATTTCTCTGCTGAGAAATAAGGGGCTCTTTGGGGATTAATCTCAGTATCAACATTGAGCCTTCGCCTCGGGGCAGCCGAGGAATTCAAAAGAAATGGTGACTGAATTGTGAGTGATGGAATCTCGCTCCGATTGTGCCGCTAACTTTGTTTTCTCACCTATTCAAATGAGGGAGCCGGGGCACAGGTAAGAGCAGAGCGAGGCTCGGCGCGGAGAGGGTCCGGCTTTGGTGTTAATGAAAAGGTGCCAATCAAACCCGAGACGTTAGACCGTTACATTTAGTGGACACGTCTATGGGACATGCGCTGGGAACGAGTAATACTATGTAATTTAAGATAGACAGAGTAGTTGTGTTAATAATTAGAGATGAGCGAGTAGTATTCGATCGAGTAGGTATTCAAAATACTCGTACTCGATCGAGTACCACTCGCTATTCGAATGGAAAAGTTCGATGCAGAACCAGCATTGATTGGCTGAATGCTATACAGTCGGCCAATCAACGCTGATTCTTCTCCTACCTGTAGAAGTCTTCTCCGTGCAGCTTCCCTGCGGCGTATTCTGGCTCTGAATTCACTCTGCCAGGCATCGGGCCTGGGCAGAGCCGACTGCGCATGTCCGCTTGTAGTGCGGGCCCGATGCCTGGCAGAGTGAATGAAGAGCCGGAAGACACCGCGGGGACGCTGCACGGAGAAGACTTCTCGTAGGATCCAGCCCGACCCTCACTCGTGGACTTGGTAAGTATAATTTGATCGAATGTTGCCTACCCCTGAAACGAGCATTTTCCCCCCATAGACTATAATAGGGTTCGATATTAATTGATATTTGATATCGAGTCTCGAACATTTTACTGTTCGCTCATCTCTATTAATAATCCAATGATGCTTACAGTCATAACTGGATAGCCAGGCTGTGTAGCCCTCCAGCACCGTAGTCCTGGGTTTGAAACAAGGAGTTTGGGGATAATATTACTCCTTAAGGAGATGTCACCTTCACAGGTGTATGGAGTCTTACAAAGCCATTTTCGCTCCAGTGGGGGATTATGGGAAAAATATGCAAATCTTTTTTCCAAGGTGTAAATAGGAAAACAGTGCCTCTGTTTGCTGCCCTCTAGGGGTAGGCCTCTCAAACATCATGAATGACTTTTTCAACAAGCCTATTGCTATGATGCGAGGATTTGCCAAACTTGCAAGGAGTTTGTATGTCCTCTCTGTGTTTGTGTGGGTTTCTTCTGGGTACAACAACAGTCCAACGGGAATTGAGATTGTGAATCCTATATAGAACAGTGATTGACAAGGACTATAAAGCAGTGTAGAATCAGAATATGATAAATAAATAACAACAAATCTGGATTTTAACCTCTGTTTAATGTATACATATATCTGGCACATATCTGACTGTTAGCAACCCCGTAGATCAACTGTTTTTACCCAGCACCTGGGCCCCAATGCAACATCTGTATCAGACCCCCAACTATAATGTATTATTTGCACACTGATGTCCTTCTATTAGGAATAGACACTTTATGGGGTCCCTAAGGCTTCTGCACCCTCTGCACCCCTTGTTACGCCCCCGGGTCCCAGCATTGTTTACATGCGGAAAGCTGCAGTGCTATCATTTTCACAGCAGTGGTGATATATCACGGCAGTAGTGTCCCATTCAAGTAACTGCAGTAACTCATCACCACCACTATGAGCACTGTAAACAATGCTGGGAATGCGGTCAGAATAAAACACTGATAGCCCAAAATTTATGGTCTATCCTTGAGAGAGGATCACCCCTTTAACCCTTATGTGTACGGCCAACAACTGGACATAATAAACTTGTATTGTTAAAAACAATTGCCTGGTTTATGGGGTAACCGGTCATCGTTACATTCTCACAATAGTAAATGGTTTATTCCAAGTAACACAATCATTTTAGGTCTATGACTGGATTAATTTCTATGAAAAACCACGAAACTACCGGCCAGGATACGTGCGCTGACTGCTTAACACCCCAAAAGGACAAGACGTTATCGTCCACCTGAACCATGACTGGAGCGTGCAACCGTATTAACTATTATACCCAATTCTTTTTCCTTTGCGAATCCTTTTGTTGGTTGGTGGCCAAGCATAAAGGGCTTCTGGTCTGAAGGCTAATGTCTGTACGGAGAATATATATTCCCCCTGTGCATGACCCGGTGAGAAGTGATTTCTTTCTTGAAAATGTTATATTAGGATTTCTCACAATATATTGCTTTATATTCCATACGGTTCCTTCTTTCTTCCATATACACATCGCAGAAAATGTAAGAAATGCTTTTGGTCTCCTTACTTTTCTGCATTTACGACTACAAAATACAATTTACGTCTTTCGGATATCGGATGGAAGGGCACCGGGAGTCGCCGCAGATATTAACAGGAACATACAGTAAAAATACTCAAATTAAATGGCGTTTTTATTTATTTATTTTTATTTTTTACGTTAATCCTGCGAAATATAAACAATATTCTCACCATGTCTCAGGACGAAGGCTTAGTTTTATATTCTTGTGCTCTGAAAGGAGATTTTCCTAGGCCTGTTTTGCAGAATGATAATATATTCTAAGGGGTGGGGGAAGGGAAGTGACAACTTGGGTTTGGTTCTGGTTGGGGTTGGGTTCTGAGCTACGTCGAGACCTCTCCCAATTCTCAGCTCTGCATTAATAAGAGGCAACAACCTCAAAACAGCTGTCTGCAGATGGCAACCTCTTCTTTTTAGAGGAGTTATCCTGGCTTGGCTATCATTCTCAGATTATGCTCTTCGGTTTCTTCTAAACCAATGTAGGAAGCTACCAAAAGGTGGCGCTAGGACGGGTTCCTCTTTTGCACCAGTGAGGTGTTACTTCCATATAGTATACAAACAAGAAAGCATTTATAGCTACATTAACAGGGTATTCCATTAACCATATCCACAGGAACATCTGCTAGATTGGTGGGGTTTCACCACTAAGACCAACACAAATTATGAGAACAAGGGTCCCAACTCCTGACTGAACCGGTTGAACATGCATGCTACTTCGCTCATTAAAGTTCATGGGACTGCCAAAGATGGCCAAGCTCTGTACTAGCCTATGGCCATCACTCCCATAGAATAAACAGAGAGGTGGTGTACATGCCTGATCACAACTCCACTCGAACAAGTGACCCGGAACCCTTGTTCTCGTAATTGGTGGTGGTGGTGGGGGGGTCCGACTGCTGCTCTAGCAATTATCCCCTATCTAGTGAATAGGGAATAACTTGTTATCCCCAGAATACCCCTTTGAAGAAATGCATCAAAAAGAGAGCCCTTGTCCTGTTAGGGCCTATGGACATCATACAAAGGCCCCGCACCACATGAAACCAAGCCGCAAGATTTCTATATAAAAGAGTGGCAACCACTTTGTTATAACGACAGCCTATGGACAAAAATATGGTGTTTGCGAGGACAAGAAAGCAAAGCATGTTTTTGTAGTCCTGGCCAACCCCTTGAGCGTATCTGATGCATTGGTTCACCAGACTTGACTGTAGAGATAGTAATGATGGAAGTGGAGGGTCTTTATATAAAACATACGTAAACCAATATAGTAAATCTTTTAATAAAATAGTCAACAAGTTTTGGGTTGCAAGATCAAGGAACTGGTCCATTATCACATGGAAAATAATAAAAACTTAAAATACAAGGGTAATAACATGTAACACGTCTCACATCAGTGCCATTAAAAGAACTATAGCCCTTATAGGCAACACGTGTGATTGACAACCCCTGTACAACATGTCTGCCGCTGCATGTTGGTAACAAATTTTGTAAAAAAAAATGCATAATATTTTCAAATAATTTTGTATAAAAAATAATTGCAGATGTCATGGTATAAGAATGTTATATAGGGGTCAATGCACATGGAGTTTTTGTCTGCTTTTTTGATGCGTTTTTTTTAACGTGTTTTTCGACACTGTTTTTATGCACGGTTTTTGCCAGTTCCTCGACCAAATCCACAATGCAGAATTTCTGCATCCCATTGACTGCGTTGGTTTTTGCAGGAGGAATCTGCCTGACAGAAGCTTTTTTTCTCTCTATGGGGAAGCTTTTTTCCTATGCAGATTCAGCGTCAAAATCAGCACACAATAACTGTGTGCATTGACCCCAATGTCTTTATATCTTGCAATAGGATAACCCCTCCTTCTCTTGAAGGGTACATACTTGAGTATAAGCCGACCCCCCTAATTTTACCACAAAAAACTGGGAAAACTTATTGACTTGAGTATAAGCCGAGGGGGGAGAAATGCAGCAGCTACTGGAAAATTCCAAAAATTCAAATGGTCGGAGTTTTTGGGTGCAGTAGATGCTGGGGAAGGGGAGGGGGTGTTTTGGTTGTCTGTCTGCTCCTTCCTTGAGCTTGAGGACTGTTTTTTTCCCCCACTTGGAATTCAGCCTGGCTGAATATAGGGGATCTGCAGTGCTCCTATTAACCCCTTCCCGACAGAACAGGAGCACTTCAGATCCCCTATATTCAGTAGACGGGCACTCTCAGACACAGGGATACCTAATGTGTATTTGTTTCACAGTCATTTTATACTTTTATATGTATTCTAGGGAAAGGAGGGATTTACAACTTTTAATTTTTTTATTTTTTTTTAAAGCTTCTTTTTTTCCCCCCACTATTTTATGGGAGATTCTATACATTGATATTGATATTTGCTGACTTGAGTATAAGCCGAGGGGGTCTTTTCAGCACAAAAACTGTGCTGAAAAATTCGGTTTATACTCGAGTATATACGGTAAATATACAGATAAAAAAAAAGGAAACAAAAATATTTCAATAAACAATAAATAAAAAATAAAAAATTACAAAAAAAATTCTATATAGCAAAAAGTATAAAAAAGAATAATAGCGGATGGTAATAATAACGTGATCAAGATTATTATTATTTTTTTTTTTTTGGTTGTAAATCGTAGCATTTGTCTTTTTTGGTACAAACCAGGAGAAGTCTTTTGTTCCGTCTTGTCCTGTTAGTCAGCTCCATGACTGAGCATCAAATCATGCCGTGTGGATTTTTCTTTACAAAAATATGTGGCCATGTGACTGTCAAAGTGACAGCCAGCTCCGGGCCACCATCCCGGCTGCAGAATGAAAAACTGTGGCCCTGTCAGAGCGGCGCGCCATCCATCACTCTTAGTCATGCATCGTTGCAGATGTTGCTGCTAATTACGGCTGGTGAGACCTTCTGTGGTTCTCTTTCATTTCTGCCAAGCTCTAACAAAATAGGATTCCAACGTATTAAACGGAAAATAAGATTAGATATATTGATAAAACTCACAAAATCAACGCAATCAAATTGTATCAATTAAATGGGCCGGGGCGATTGGACGGCACAATTCAGTCGGTAAACAATTTAGGGCGGTAATTGACTTCCTGAACAGGTGTAATCGTGCAGAACACAAACATTTGTCCGTCTTTGTTTTTCTTTCTAAGTACGGAGGTTATTTTTTCCCTTTAAGTGTGTGTGTAGGGGGTGGGGTGTTTGGGCGACCGTCAGTCAGAAAGTTTTGCCGCCCGTTTGCTAAAGAAAAGGCGACATCATAGAGCGATCGCTAAGGTCAGGCTCTGCCCAACATGGAAAACCATACAGAAAATAATGGGTGCTAAAGCAACATTACAGGGTGGGGCTCGTGTAAAATTAATAAAAAAATTTAGACTATTTTTTTTGGATGGTGAAATTTTAAAATTTATATATGATTTAATAAATAAGACTAGATATGATATGCAAGGTCGGATTACCAACAAACAGGGCAAAAGGAACAAATTGCCTGGAACCTCCTCTATTGTGGGGGATACACAATGCTGATGCTTTGACACCTGGGCACTGTATGAGCACTGTATTGTACAGTGCAGCGTATGTCAGTATTATTATAGTACTACAGCACTCCCTTAGGCTACATTTACACACGTGCTGTGCTGAGTTAATCTGCAAATATGGAGGAAAAGGTCCTGCAAGCAGGGAGAAAACAGCAAATACCCAATGGACTCCATTATTGGCAATGTGGTTACTTGGGATCCATTATTGTCCGTCCCGATCTTGCAATGGACCATAAGAACAGATCAAACAACTCAAATGTGAATGCACCCTTAAGTCGGGCTCAGACAGGGTTTTTTGGACCAGAGATTGAGACAGAGAATCCGGTCCACAAAATGGCTAGCTGCGACTGGATTCCGGTGCAATGCATACAGTGCACCGGAAACCAGTTGCAGCATTCGGCTCCGGATTAGGCCCAAATGAATGAGCCTAGTCGGGAGGGAGTTTCACACCACGGACGTCTGTGACTGAATGAGCTGCAAGATCCGCCTGAAAAAAAGGGCATGTCACTACTTTTTTTCCATGAGCGGGAACAAACCACTCGCGGAAAAAGGAATCCTTTGAATTTAATGGGAGGTGTTTTTTTGAGCCGGATTCTGACGTGGATTCAGCAAGATAAATTGTGTGTAAATTGCTAAAAGTACAGAAAGTCTCTGCGCCCCTGTCAGGACAGGACTATGATAAGCAGAGGATAGGTAATAAATGTCATGGAGATATCCGGGTACCGCGACTGCCAATCTTGCATAGTGCAAACACACACCACTCCATTGAAAAAAAAACAAAAAAACACATGATACCCGTTTTGATGATTAATGGGGGGCTGTTACTATGGGTGGTCCTGGGCAGAAGCAGCCTGATAGTAGACAACTTCGGCATACTGGGTGCTGAAACTAACTAAAACGATTGCTCAGGAATGGCGGTGGCTATTCTAACTGTGCCAGAATCACTTTTTTGGTAAAGGGGTTATTTAGTTTTAAGACTGATGGCCTATGTTTAGGATAGACTATCAATATTCCATCTGTGAGGGTGCAACACCCAGGACCCCCGTAGATCACAGATACAGAGGCAGCACGGGAGATCTGCGTTGCTCAGCGGCCATACAAATTCTAGAAAATAGCGTAGGGACTGTGGCGTTGCCCCATACATTTCAATGGGATAATACCTACACCCGCCACAAGTTTGTACAGAGTGAGGAGCGGCTCTCTCATGCTGCCTTGGTGCCAGAGATTTCAGACTCCCACAGACCTAATATCGGATAGGCCATCCATCTTAGAAACCAGATTTTGTGTTGCTCAGACACAGAGGCCATAGACCGCTTCATACCCATACTATACCTCCGATTTTACTGAACAGGTCTATGACAAATGATAACACACTCCATATTACAGAAGTATTACTCAGAGTGTATCCTGTTGGTAGTATACGGCGTCACAGATTGGGGAGACTTTAGCGTGTACCGCCATACAACGTCTTTGCAGGCGACTTTGCCAGGTGCGCGGGCACTTACACTACATTGTAAATATTTCTCTGTCATTTTTACAAAATTGCGGGTGCATAAAGCCTTGCCAGAAACAAGTGGCAAACAGAAGGCACATAAAATATAAACGTGTGAACAAAGATTGTACCTACCGAGTAAATCTCATTTTATTTATGTGGGTTTGGAAAATAAAATTTATGCGAGCGTACTGAAGATACACAACAAACTAATACTAAAACATTCAATTCTATTTTGTAACACAATTTATTTTTTATGTTACAATTGATTATTATAATGCAGAGTCACAGGCGCCAGGGTTTTGTAGCCTGACGTCTATCAGTATATAGGGTTGTGAATTTGAGTTATGTATTGTAAAAACCCTTTCTGCTTTATGCCGGGATGGAAAAAAAAAAAACATCAAATAGTTCTGCATTGTTACTAATCTACAGAAAACACAGAACTGGAATAGAACAGTCACATTTACCAACTCAATACAACTATACAGTTTAATGGGGTTCCATCAATGTATCTAAGCCTCAATATATTTAAAGGGGTTGTTCATACAGATGACCTAACCTCGGGATAGGATCTGGAATCCGACCCCGCACAGATCATCCATTCTAGCAGTCTTTAGGTGCTGGAAACCGCTTATCAACATTCAGAATGCGCAAGTAATAAGAGCGGCGGTGCAGTCCACCAGAATCAGCGCTATGCAGTGGATGGGTCTCTGGACCACTCTTATTACTTGAATCGGAGAGGTACTGCACCCACTGCCCATCCACTAGCAGCTGCTAGAACTGGGTGTCAGACCCTGACGGATCACATACTAATGACCAATCAGGTTTGATTTGGGGTTGCACAAAAAAGAAGCGAGCTGCCCTTTCTCAAGGCGGCTTCCACCTGGCGGCAGCAAACTCTGGAGTCAGCCCATTCATTTGAGCCGACTCCAGAGGGGGAAGCCGTGACCGCGTCGGACGTGGCAGGCGGGTTTTGACCCGAGAGTGATGCAGCTCCCCGCATCACTCTCAGTGCCAAAATCCGCACCACCGCCTCCCCCCCCCCCCCCCCGTGTGAATGAGCCCTAAGGAACAACATAGAAAGTCACAGGAAATTTTTCCTGCAGTGCTTTTTATACAAAGACTTTTTGCTTTAATTATATCTACAGGGAAAACGCCAGTGTTTCTGTATGTATAACCGACATGTTGTGATTTCCAAAAATCACGATGGTTTTGGAAATTGCAGCATTGTCGCTGCGCATATTTTTCTTCATTGTGTGGGTGGGATTCGCTAGAAGTGACTGTAAAACACTGCTATGTTTGCGCCACATGGTGCCCCTTTAATATTGATGACCTATCCTTAGGGTACAAAGTAGGACACTGTGCTTGGTTGTCAATGCCAGAACAAAAAAAGCTCATGAGTCACTAATGTCAAAGTATACTTTCCCCAACTACACCACCGCATAGGCACTGGGAATACAGATCCTCCGAGATGACCACTCACTACAAGAGTGACCCGTTTGTCACTCAAGCGGTCTCAAAACCAGAGCAGCAAGGTATTGGAGAGAGGCGAGTCTCAACTTCTATGTTACGACTAGAGATGAGCGAACTGTTCGGATCAGCTGATCCGAACGGCACGCTCCCATAGAAATCAATGGAAGCACCTGTGACACCGGCCGCCGGCAAAGTCAGCGTCACAGGTGCTTCCATTCATTTCTATGGGAGCGTGCTGTTCAGAACGGCTGATCCGAACAGTGTTCGCTCATCTCTAGTTACGACCCCACGTCTGGTTGTTCCATAGTACAATTCTAAGTAAGCGGTTTCCATCAGTTCCATCGACATTGAATGGAGCAGCATTCCAACTTGAGGAGCGTGTTGACCCTCTTCTAGTGAATCCTGGTGAGTGACCCAGAGATCCAACATTTATGACCTATACAGGTTTTTTGTATGACAATATGGTGTACTCTAATTGTTCTTAGCCATTGATTGTTCAATCGGACAGTCAACCTCTCAGGTGGGTGGTCAATACTCTCCTTCAACAGAAGCCAAAAATCATTGGCGGTACAGGCTGCTTTGCTGACCGAGATTTCACAGCACACCCAGCGAGCAGCGATTCCATATAAATATACGGGATGCCATAACTTTATAGATGATGCTCGGTGCAGATGTAAAACGAGAAGTCGGTGTTAACATTGCTTTGTGTTGTAAGACAAGGATATCGCACGTTGAACGGCTGCCCATTTCTAAAATAAATGAGAACCATCAAAACAAAGCACCAGACATATGGAAGGGAGTGCAAGTCCCCTACCAAGTGAGGTACATGTGTGAGTGTGGTCAGGAAGGTGTGAGTTGAAACCAGTTGGGTCCCTTTATGGAAAACCACATTTTTAAGATGTGATAATAGACTGCCTTTTACTATTTGTATCACACCCCTCCTGGATTTGGTCTATACCTATAAAGCTCCTTCTTTCTCCTTGACTCATAACTTGGTCTGAAGTATCATGTAACCCTCCTCTATTACATGAATGATGCAATCTGGAAACGACCACCTGCCTCGGTCTGATGTAGTTTTGGTCACCAGCAGGGAACCAGAAACTGGAGGATCTATAAATCTGTTCTCGTGTCATGACCCCGACACAAGAGTATAACTGATCAATAATAAAATTTCCAATGTTGCATCCTGTAAGCAGCTAAGACAATTGGCAGGCTAGGTTTCTCATACCACAAACCTCGGCCCGTATGCTTGGGTTTCCCGTTTTATAAATGTCTTTATCCTCTAATCTAAATTAGATTTTATATAAACCACAAAAATGACACAATATCCCATAGAATAGAAAGCCTCAGATGGCTCCATGAACAATGGTATTGGTGGAAGTCCAGATGTTTAGAATTTGAAAGAATGTAAGACGTTAAGAGTATTATGTTCCTTCATCTCTCGAAGACCATTCGTGGCTTCAAGTCAATAGATATATCGTCAAGCTATAACAATGCGTGACCCCAAAGTATAGAAGCCAGTAGAAGGAAAAGGGTCGTGACATTTTTGTATCTCCAATGGAATTTTAGAAAGTGGCCTCGTATTGGAGTTCTCGATATACTGTGATCCTTGCAAATAAGTCAAATGTGCTAGGGTGGCCACCACTATTCAACAACATACGGCCTTAATTTCTTAATTTCTTAGATCAAACCAACACATCATGGCCATGAGCTTTTCTCATTTTTTTGATTCACAATTTTGTATAACACATTGATGTTTGGTTCACACTAGCGTTTGGGTTCCCGTCCTCCAGGTCCGCTTGTGGACCCCAAAGACAAAAAGCCCTATTAGCTCAAAAGCGGATACACTCGGAAACCCACAGACCCTATAGAATAGGGACTTGGGTACCTTGAGACCACCACAGTAAAGGATTCTGAGTGCCCACCTCAATGTCTACTCAAGATGTCCATGTCCACCATTATCTTCATCATGAATTGTGTCATCTTTGATAAAATTTTGAATCGGTCCCACTAAATCGAATGGGGTTTGTCTTGTGTTTAACGTTTCAGCCCCTTTACTATGTCAGAACCTGGGCACTTTATGGGTCTTCTAGTATTCTGGTGGAACCGTCCAACCTTGTTGACAAAACCATATCTTCCTATTTTGGACAAATTATTCTTTAGAAGAAATAGCCGGAAGACCACTCCATCCGCTTTAAGAAACATTCTTCATTACACTGGGTTCACCTCATTATATTCTATAGCAGAGGTAGGGAACGTACGGATCTCCAGCTGTTGCAAAACTACAACTCCCAGCATGCATACTTGCTCTGCTGTTCTTGGAACTCACATGGAAGGGAGTGGAGAATGTTGGGAGTTGTAGTTTCACACAGGGGTGAACCTACCTTTTTTGCCGCCCGAGGTGGACGACAGAAAGCCGGGGGGAGCGGAGGGGGGAGGGGCGGAGAAAAGGGGGGCGTGGCGGAGCGGCGTTAGCAGGCAGAGAGCAGGCAGGGAGAATATCTGCTCTCTGCCTGAGCGTGAGGGGAGGCCGCTGGAGCAGCACTGGGTCCACAGGGCCTCCCCAATCCACTGCTCAATTCCCGTGTCGTGCTGCCGAGATGGTGACGCTAAGCCAGTCAAGGACAGCTTGTCCTGGACTGCCTTAGGTAAGCAAAAATGCCGCCCCCCCTCCCCCGGGGCCCTGGCATAGCGCCGCCTGAAGCGGTCGCTTCAGGTCGCCTCATGGGAGGTGCGGCGCTGGTTTCACAGCAGCTGGAGAGCCACATGTTCCCTACCTCTGCTATATAATATAATGAGGTGAACCCAGTGTCATAAAGAATGTTTCTTAAAAAGGATGGAGTGGTCTTTCGGCTACTTCTTGTCAACAAGGTTGAACGGTTCCACCAGAATTCTAGAAGACCCATAAAGTGCCCAGGTTCTGACATAGTAAAGGGGCCGAAACGTTAAACACAAGACAAACCCCATTCGATTTAGTGGAACTGATTCAAAATTTTATTAAAGATGACACAATTCATGATGAAGATAATGGTGGACATGGACATCTTGAGTAGACATTGAGGTGGGCACTCAGAATCCTTTACTGTGGTGGTCTCAAGGTACTCAGGTCCCTGTTGACAATATAAACTTATTTTTTCATGTATAATGTTCCATTTTTACCCTCCTTTAGAAAACTGAATGTGTTCACCATGTCCTAATGCATCAGAAGAGCGGACCACCCACCGTATCATAAAAATAAAATGAAAACTCTAACAACGTAAGGTGTATAGACCTCTACAAACAATGGAAGTGCGATCCTTACATACTGTCACCAACAATGTGTGTAACGCCCTCCGCCGAGATCTGGAAAACCTGTTTTCCTTAACATATGTCAATGTGCTATCTATTTGATCACGTTAGTCTACGATATAACACCATGTTTGTGAGTAACACTCCACATTCTGAAATCTCAACTATGTGACAGACAATCCTATATGTGCAGATCCACATTTCCGAGGTTTCGTTGAGTGTTTCCATGCCCCCGGTTAAGGGTAGAGCTCCACAGAGCATATTTAAAAATAGTTTAAAGGACCAAACCTGCTATTTAGATGAAAGTAGAAAAAACTGATTTGTAAGGGGTTCTGCCAGAACTGATTCAGTGTTCAGGCATTTATTTAATTCTCAACTTAACAGCTTGTTTCACGCTAGATGAGAAGTGACAGATTTGAGAAAAGCAACCAAAACTCAGGCTTTAAATTACTGTAATTTCAGGCAAATTTTGAAAACCGGCAGAATGAGTCACGTCGAATAATTTACTTTTTCACAGTGTGGCATCAAGTTTCAGTCATGTAGATTACATTACTGCGCTGCTGAAAGGCATACAAATATTTATGAATGCTAACTCGCTGTAACATACAAGCACTTGACTGTAAACATAATAAGGGCGCGCAGGATCGGTGATCTGCCGTGTACGGCCGTACATTCCTGGCATACTGAGACGAGGTCATCGAAATTCTAGAGACGTCTAGGTAGGGTCTAGAAGACATCTTCAGTCAAAGAGGAGTCGTAGCAGGTGTCATGGTGTAAAATCGTGGCTCGTAGGATGGAAACTGAATGCAACCGGCAAAAATTTGTTGACTCGCGTTAAAGTTGTATGAGACGATGTGCTGTGTTGTTCCTGTTACAAAAAGGGTCCAAGTAGCTCTATAAGACTGGAAGGAAAAAGCTTACAAAAACACAAGAAGGGAAAATGTGCCGTACGTAAGGAGCCCAAAGTGGTTGGTAAGAATGCCCCAAGTAACTAATACCGTCACCGTAAGAATACCGATCCTAATGAAGTTAAAGGGTTTTCTCCGAGTCAAAAATATTGATGGACTATCCTCACAACAGGCCATTAGCCCTAGATGATTAGATGTCTAGCCTCCAGGAAGCCTTGTGGATGAGCTCTATAAGGATAAGGCCCCACGGTTCTTGACATGGTGCCGAACCGGTTTTAAAAATCGCAGTTTGAAATGCAAACTGTGGGCAAATTTCGGCGTCTCTGGCCCGTGGGGCCCCGGTCTGCGAGTGGGTGAACCTACTGCTTCGTAAAATTAATCAAAATTTAGCCAAGGAAAAAGAAGCAATAAAATCTAACCTTTAATTAGTATAAATAATGAAATCATCCAGATCAACACAAATAGTTGACTAGTAAAAAAAACCCATCACTGTGACTGTGTGAATATATTTCAACCCCAATGGAGTAAACCGGTTCATTTTTATATGGTGTTTAGACCACTTAAGTCAAAATTTTCACCATTGGTTTACTACAGCCAGGGTGACACAAAGACGGGAGGTAATCTCAGGGTGTGCAAGATATGATGGAAAATAGGGTAAATAGAGGGGGTATATGGTACAACACCCTTATAGTCCCTTATAATCCCTTGTAAAATAGAACATCCAAAGTATTGTAAATAATTGATATAGGGGTCATGTAGTAGATCCCCTACGTACAACGTTCCCATTAGAGTTAAACCCCAAACAGGAGAAAGGACTGAATACAGTCTTACACATAGTCCAGAATCTGCACTTTTGACTAGGATTGGACGTCCAGAGGTATAAGGCTCATATGTAGCCCTAATAAGCGGTATCGGCCCTATGGGGCAGAGAGTGATATACAAATATCCGTCCATCTCATAATGTGGCAGTATAGATCAATCCTTTCAGATTAGTAGTTGTCACAAAAAAACGAAGACCATTGTTGTGGTCTCTAAGTTTTAACTGATGGTATAGTTTTGGGTTCCAAAATGGGTAACCTGACTCTCTCAACAGGTTCCACCCCCGTGGGTTCATCAGGAGAGAGATATATATATATACCACATAGGCCCGATACCTGGATTGTGGGTAACATTGTACTCAGCCCTCTCTCTTGTTTGGGGTTTAACTCCAATGGAAACGTTGCAAGTTCAGGATATACTGCATGATCCCTATATCTTCCAAAAGCTGTTTGGCCAGGGTGTCAAGACACCCATCGATCCAATAGTCATAGCTTTTTGATTTTGGATTTGAAACCTGGAAGACGTCTTTAAGCAGACCACCATACATTCTGGATAAATATAAGCTGATCCTACCAGTGCAATGTCACTGTGTCTGATCCTTCGTTACACTCGGAGATTGGGGCCATCTTTAGAGTCCAAAAAGTGGCCTTTGGTTAAAAAAGGTTCAGTGGATTTCAATGTACATGGAAGTGCCAAGAAACACAAGAGTCTCCGGTGTACGGCTGGCTCTAGCTCGGGTTGTTGTCATATGAAGTTGTAAAAAAGTGCGGCATTAGAATGATATAAATGTTCCCATATACTGCCTCAAAAATTCATTGGGCCAGAGCCTAAGTGGCCATATTACTGATCACCCAGGGCTTCCTCTTACACCACGGAGAATACAGGAACAGCTAAACAGACCCGTAAATCTGCAATAAATTAACCCATTTAATAAAATAAATAACTAAAAACATAAATCAATGTACGGGGCTACACATCTGATCGGGTGCCGGGTAATTTACCAATTGCAGACTGAAAATGTATCTGAACACAATTTCTGTCATTTCTAGTTAGAGGTAAAAGATCTTCACCTTATTTACATTCAAATTACTTTTGCATTGGCCGTCCACAGAGCACCATGGCTGCACATTGCTATTATATATTCCTGAATCGTGCAAAGGACTCCACACTAAGAGAATATGGTGCAGAAGCATTGGCGGGTAGATTAGTAAATAAAGACGCCAAGAATTTTTAGCCCCAAACCACACCTAAATGGTGGTCTATCCCCCTAGCCCCAAAGTGTCATTGTTGTTTAACCCCTTCCCGCCGATGGCACTTTTTGACTTCCTGACCAAGCTCGATTTTTCAAAACCGACCTGTGTCACTTTATTTGGCAATAACTCTGGAACGCTTTACCTTACCAAAGTGATTTTGAGATTGTTTTTTCGTAACACATTGTACTTCATGTTAGCGGTAAATTTTGGTTGATATGTTTTGTGTTTAATTATGAATAAAATAGGAAATTTGGTGGAAATTTTGAAAAATATGCATTTTATAAAGTTTGAAATGATGTGCATTGCATACAGATAGTCAGACCGCCAAAATTATATCATAAATCTCATGTCCCAGATCACTGCTTTATGTCGGCATCAAACTTTAGGCGCCCTTTTATTTTTTACGGACATTAGAAGGTTTAAAAGTGAAACAACAATATTCAAAATTTTCAAGAAATTCCCAAAACCCATTTTTTAAGGGACTAATTCAGTTATGAAGGGGTTTTGAAAGACCCTTGTATTAAAGCCCCCCATAAATCACCCCATTTTCAAAACTGCACCCCTTAAATAAGCCAAAACGACTTATATCTAGTATTTTAACTCTATAAGTGCTTAACAGGAATTAATACAAAATGGAGGTGAAATTTTCAAATTTCATTTTATTTGACTAATATTTTCGTTTAGCCCTAGAATTTTCACATTCACAAGGGGTTAAAGGAGAAAACGCATCCCACAATTTGTTATGCAAGTTCTCCGGACTACCATAGTACCCCACTTGTGCACACGAACGGGGCTGACAGCTTCCATTTTGGCAGGATCAACCAGGTACGTGGAGGGGATGACATGGGGCGGACCCGGGGTCACTGATCAGACCCCGGGCTGCCCACTACCAACATCGGCACCCCTGAAACCCACTACCAACATTGGCACCATTATGTACCGAAACCCTTGAGATGCATCTCAGGGGTTAACACCCGCAATCAGACCCGGTTCCGCAACGTGGGGCCTTAGCCTAATTCAGCCCTGAATGCAGATTTTGGCAACAGGTAGTCCAAGAAACAATCTTTAATAATACATATAGACATTCTGGAAGGTCAGATGATCATGGCTGGTCTTACGGATGGAATATATACAATGCAATGTTTTTTTTCCAAAAACTTCAGTATTTACAACCACTATATAGTTCTGTATCCTTGATACTCTGGAGTGAGCAGTAAGGTTCAATGAGAACACCGCCATCTTTATTTAGGAGAATCTCAGACAAATAGAGCATATGATGATGATGAGAGTTGGGCTTTCGTACATAGTGGGAATATTTAGGGTTACATAGGCTAATTTTATAACACTTTTATTGGAATGAAGGCAACTTCTAAATTCCCAGTTAGAGCATAATTCCTAGGTAAACTTGCTAGGTCTTAGTGTGTTATCCCATTTCTGGCCTACCATCTATTTATCTTGAAAACTCTACATACTAACCATAAAACCAGTGCACGACACATAGTAATGTGACCAGTAAGTGGATTGCAGTGAGAACTTCTTTAATCCTTCTAGTTCTTTAGAAAAAAGAAAGTTGTGACCAATACTGGCAACCACCACGAGCGCCTCTGTTCTCGACCAGCTACTGTTGCGTTACTCATATTTTAGCACATTTTTGCACTACCATTTATATCCCTTTTTGAGTCAAAAATTCTGATTATTTTTACAGGAAAGAGAACTGGCCAGTCCCCGTAATTTTTATTTTTTATTACCGTGTTATTGAACCATGACAAATAGTAAAAGCCTACGAAATTCTAAAAGGAAAAAGTTGGGGAATGTCCGTCAAATATTTCAGGTTTTCACTTGACGTCTGTCCATAGTAGCCCGCTCAAAGAATGATGCAGGTTGGGAATTACTGCTCACCAGAGACTACAATCCCTGTATTATACACATGGTGTAAAAAGATTAAGTGACATGCCAATGGCCATAGCCCACTAGGGCTTCAAACAAGAGAATAACGTCAAAGTCTCGGCTTTGCGAGGTTCTCGCGGTTGGAATCTCCCGGCTTTCAAGGGTTACACTGAACAATGTACGACAAGAAAATAAGAAATAATATTATCCTTTTGCTTAACTTTATCAGCTGCCAGAAAATAGAGAAAAAAAAAACACAATGGACAGAGGAGAGTGTTGGGCAACAGAGAGACATGTACGCCAAATGAAATGGACACGCTTGCCTGAGCACTCAAGCTCTTCTCGTCCATGTTCTCTTTCTATTATTTATGTGTTTGTTTGGGGCTTAAGCTCAATTTTTTGTCAGGAATTCCTGATTGTTGATTGATGGAAAACATACCAAGGGGGCGCTTGGAAATAGTTTTTCTTGTATTTGAAAGTTGGTTTTCAGAATTAGGCAGAAGAAGCGACTGACTGCACAGATGTCATACGGCTCATGTTATTTCACCAGCGCTACAGCAATTCCTCAGGTTTATAAAGTGGGCGAATAATTCTAAAAAAAATATATAAAACTTTTATTTTTGTTTTTTTCTTTTATATTGAAAATTTCCATTATTTACTCAAAATATTCCTGAATCCTGGTTTGTATTTTCGCACAGTCACATTGTGGTAGGTTGGTTATATAGTACATTTGATCTTCTACCATACTCCTGCATGCTACACTAGTCACGACAACTTCATGACAACTGTGAACAGAGCCTAAGTTAAGCTCACATATATAGTCCAACAAATTTCGCCTATACAGGGCACAGTGTACAGATTGCACTTGGATACTCTAATTGTATCCCTCAGACAGAAGATGCTAACACATTCTTAAAGGGGTTATCCAAGACTATGATCCTGAGCTCCACTTCCTCTTTTCAGGAAGTGACATCACATCTGTTGGTCACTTGCCCATACTACAGCTCAACCCCATGGCCTTGTGACCAGTGGACATGATGTCATTTCCTAAGAAGAGGAAGTGGAGCTCAGTATTTTAGTCCTGGATAACCCCTTAGGCTGAGTTCACACTGGGTATTTTGGTATACGACCTCAAAATCCTGACCAAAAAGATGGCTCCCATTGAAATCAATGGGAGCCTCTCAGTTTTTTTTTCCGGGAGTGATTTGTTCCGGATCCCGGAAAAAAGAATGGACATGCTCATTCTTCAGGTGGATTCGCCTCACGACTCCACCTGAAGACACTCCCTCCTCCCGACTAAGGCCATTCATTTGGGCCTAATCCGGAGCAACTGCTGCAACTGGATGCTGATGCACAGCACTGGCGTCCTGTCGCAGCTACCCATATTTTGGACCGGGACCTGAGGCAGCCTCCACCTCAGGTTCCGGACCAAAAAACCCTGTGTGAACCCAGCCTTAATAAACATTAAAGCCATTAGGACTTAAGTTGTCCAAACAAAGATTTTGGACACAAAATATGGCTGTTTGATGGTGGGAAGGTTTGTATGAACACCATCAATGGTAAAACGACTAAAACTGCCCAATGTCCAATGGTAAAAAACTAAAACTGCCCAATGTCCAATGGTAAAAAACTAAAACTGCCCAACGTCCAATGGTAAAAAACTAAAACTGCCCAACGTCCAATGGTAAAAAACTAAAACTGCCCAATGTCCAATGGTAAAAAACTAAGATGCCCAATGTCCAATGGTAAAAAACTAAGATGCCCAATGTCCAATGGTAAAAAACTAAAACTGCCCAATGTCCAAAGGTGAAAAACTAAAACTGCCCAACGTCCAATGGTAAAAAACTAAAACTGCCCAATGGAGGAAAAAGGGGCAGTTTAGCTTTAAAAAAAAAAAAAAAAAAGTCTGATGATCAGAAAAATGTAGCCCCCTTTTATTTTCAACTGACCATCAGCCAAAAATTTCCAACGGAGTCTACTGTATTTTCCATTGCCAACCGTCTTTTATCACAATTTCTCTACCCAATCATCAGCCAAAATAGACGAAATCAGACATTTATGGGCAACTTTAGGAATTAAAATTCTTACTTTTTCTTCCTATTCTAGTTAATTCCCTCAAAAAGTTGCTATACCGCGAATAATACTCAATGAACTATTAAAAACCCATTGGCTTCCAGCGAAATATTAAAAGTTAAAGGCCCTCTTTCCCATTCCCGTCCTGGCCCAAGCCACGCCAACATGGAGACACATCAAACGGCGTTAGCGGTTTCAATATTTATCCGCTGCAGGGAAACCATCTAAAAAAGGGGAGAGGGGAGATATTCTGCTAATGGCTGTGTACCGCCATTAAAATGAAAAGCTTAATGCATCTTATAATCAGAGGACAATTTGCAAATCATTAAGAGAAATGTAAAATTCCATTAAAATACAAATCAAGGGTCCCTCACCGGACTAATAATCTTTTCTTTTTTTTTTTTTTTTGTAATATTTTGCATTTCACTGTCTTTTTCCAACACCCCCCCCCCCCCAATATCCAGGCAGCGCAAATTATGAGTTCCTGAATATGTTATTTACCGCAGCCTATTTCTTTAACGAGAGACAGAGAGGAGTATAATCTGCTATTCAGAGCAGGTACTAATGAAGAATTCTATATATTCTGAAATTTAATTAAAACCCCAAAGATTTCAAATTAGATGCAATTTGAAATGCCTGGGGCAGGAATACATGCACTTGCGTGGCAAGGGTATCAGACTGAAAGTTGATACCGTAATTGGTTTTGATGTATTTTTGTGTTGCTAGGCTGATGCACAGAACTCATAACCATATAAAAATTCTCTGTAGATTACCTGCTCATTGAAAATGCCATCACTCAGGTAGTTCTCCACTAAATTACCATGCTACTAAAATGCACAAAGTGATTTGAGGAGAATAGTGGCACAGCTGGTCGATGCTGCCAATGAGTTATGCATGTGTCGAGCCTGCCTTTTTTCACAGTAAAATATGCTCGGTTGAATATTAAAATATAATTGGCATTCAAGCTAAGTAGCTTAAACCATTTTGTTATCTTATTTTAAACCGATTTGGCTCCTTCGCCGTTATTTTCAAGGATGCCATCCACAAACTAATGACACCATCATATTCGTGGAGATTTGTCATAAATAGGAGTCAATTCTATAGCCTTCTAGGGATGTCCTTTAATACGGGGCTTCTCTTCAACATCAAAAGCCCAATTCGGGGAAAGGAGAAGAAAAAGACGACGACGAAGAAGAAAAAAAAATATTCCTTTTGTGTAGGTTCTTGCATATTTTATTCTGAAGAGTGCAGGATGCAAATTTCACGAATAATGTATAGGTCTTTGAAATTCAAGACTCCCTCTCTTTTTTCCCTCCCGATGCTGATGAGGGCAGGTCTTCGTGACATGTTTAAAGTCGAAAGAAAGCAAAATACGTAGAAGAGCAGCCGGCAGAACATGAAGGGTAATTTCCACCGGTAAATAGTCTGTTTACTTGAAACGCGCTTTAACCCGTGTCAACGGCAGCGTGAATCGAGGTAGGAAACAATTAGCGATGTCACCGGCGTGAAAAAAATATAGGAACAAAAAGAGGCGCGCTATGGAGAACGAGGACTTCAAAGAGGCGTAATATACGAGGTGTCATAACTACTCCTGTCTGGGTGTCTTATCGTAAATGACGAATCTAAAGAGGTTGGATGAGGTTCAGTTGTTTTCTTGAACGTTTGTTTTCATGTTTATGTCATTCGGGAAAGCGAGAGGCAATTTGCATGGGGATTGTTTTCCGCTGTTCAGTCTTTAAAGGGGTTTTCTAGGAATTTATGAATAGCGCAAAAAAGTAACAAAGTGCACTAGTCATGGTAACGCGACATCAGATAGTTCCGATTAGAATTTGATGGATTGCTTATGATCGGAGACTGTAGTAGCAAAGGATTTGGGTCAGGGGACAAGGTCTGCTATATACATTTTTACTAATTAATGTATTCTGACCACAGAGTTGCCTTAAGGAAATACATAAGAAACCAAACATGGCCAAGTCATGGTTGGTGTCCTTCAAGATCAACAGTTGCAAGCTGAATTTTAGACTCATGTAGGTGCAGGTTGACCATTTAGGGTAAGTTGACCATTTAGGGTAAGTTCAGACTGGGTTTTTTGGTCTGGAACCTGAGGCGGAGGCCGCCTCAGGTTCCGGACCAAAAGCCGGGTAGCTGGGACTGAAAGGTGGTGCACTACTCCGGCATCCAGCCGCGCACTCCGTTCTGGATTAGGCCCAATGAAAGGGAGTGTCTTCAGGCCAAATCGCGACGCAACTCAGCCTGAAGAATGAGCACCTCACTTCTTTTTTCTGGGAGCCGTTTCTTCCAGCTCCCAGAAAAAACTCCTGACCAGCTCCCATTGAAATCAATGGGAGCCATCTTTTTGGTCAGGATGTTGAGGCCTCAAAATCCTGTCCAAAAATCTCTGTGTGAACTTACCCTTAGGCATTTGGATAATTTCCAAGGGCACTTTTGATGGCTGTTGGCCAAATATTCATCCAGTTGGCATCTCTACATCCAGACCACCACATGTATGGCCAAGACTGGGCAGAAACCTGATGCCAGACATTTTTTCTTCCCGAAAACAAAATGATCAAGCTTGCTGAAATTCAACAGGTCAAGCCATCTTCATTTTGACTTCTGCTGTCACCCAAAACGTGGGCTACTCCCATACATTGCAGATGGTTGGTCAACTTTACTCTCCAAAACAAACTGAGATTCAGGAGATATAAACTGTCTGGTAGTTGGTGAAGGTGCCATTATTACTTTGGGCCCATACCACTCCTAGTCTGCCCTGAAGTGATATAACAAAGTAGGAACATGTACTTTTTCATTTCATTATAATTTAGTTAACAACCCCCTCCCTGACAAGAATCACTTAATACAGAATCTGTCACCTTTTACTTGAGGCTGATCCAAAGGCCTTCTAGATGACCATCTATTACCACCAGAAGAACTTTGCTAGAACTTTGTTTTACAGTTCACTGGACAGCAGAAATACAGCACAAACCCAGTCCGCTCACAAATTACTTTGTTGGTCATTTTAATGCTTGGCATGACACACTACTGAAGACAATGCAATAAGATATGGCTGGCCAAACTTCCTCTGGAGGTAACAGTTGATTCACCAGGGATTCCAGGAACTGATCACCTGATCCCCAGGGGAAGCTGGATTGTCTTCAAGAGACAACCCTTATAAGTCAATGATTTTATAGATTTCTATTAAAGATCATGATGTTGGTCATGAATATGTCAAATAGAAATAGATACTCTTGGACATTTCATCTACTCTAGGTTGGTTCCTAGCATGAACAAATAAGGAAGACGGACATTAAGTAATAAGATGAAGAATATGGCCATACACATTAGACAGAAACAAGCTCATGCTGGAACATGCGTAGAGTGAATGACTGATACACAATCATATTGTAGATGACAGTATGTTTGTTGGTCCACAATGGCTATTACAGTGAATACTGGTCATACATGTTTAATGGCACCACGCAAAGGAAAGTTGGTCTTTTTTGGACCATCCCTTTAAGGATCTTTTGTCTGGCTATCGGAAAAAAATTTCAAACACAGTCAACATCTCTTCAAGATGATGTCACCAGAACGTCAGCGGTTAACTGAAACACTCATCTGTTGCTAAATAGCCCTGGTCGTTTCAACAAGCTCTGCATAAATATACAGTACAGTAAATTATAAGAAACTTTGTAATACATCTTATCAGAGATTAATATAGATATATAAATATGTTAAGGGGGCCAAGCTCACCTGGGTGGGGAACAGCAATGACACAGTTCAGACAGGCAGTAGGTTTAAAATCCAGGAGTATATCCTTTCTATTTTGCCTCACCATCCACTGTGTGGGAGGTGTCCGGGTAAGAGCTGCAATTGGCCTGGTGGGCTCTTGACTGGAGTCTATTATTTCCACCAGACGGGCGCCAGGTCACCATTTTTAAATTTCTCTTAAAATCCAGGAGTGTTTTATTTAGTGTCTTCAGCATAAACCACAGTGCAAGAAAATCAAAAAGAAACATAAACCTAAGCCTGTCCGGCTCTAACTATACACCAATATACCTCTCTACTCTAGAGCAGGTCAAGCAAAGATGCCACCAAATGTAGTGTCCAAACAGGTCATCCCAGGAGAGCTCGCTGCCACTCTGGCTGTAACATTATCAGCCCTCTGTCTACCAGGCTTCCTTCCCCAGTAATGAACATGAGGAAGCCTCACCTGTGAGCACCTGGGATTCAGGAAAAAACCCGTAGTGGAGTAGGAGTGTGGACTGGAAGACTCCAACTACCAACCTGCCCTCCAGTACAGAAAAACCAGCCCATGATACTTAACAAAAAGAGCCCTAGCAGGCTCCGTTCTGCTACAGCAGCAATTATCTTTCTGGGATTCTGTTATCTCCCCTGGCTGAGGAAACCAGGTGAGATATACACCCCGTCCACCACTTTACCAGAATATGTAGAGGAAGGAGGTTGGAAGAGTGATAACAGAAGAAACCCAGGCTTAGTCTACATGCACAAGAATGGGTGTGTATGTCGGGTCTATGGTAAAATGGCTGCCTGTGCCTTCATACACCCACTTACTTGCTTTAGACAGCAAAACTGACACACAGGGATTTGCCCCAGACAGAGAGCTGTGATAAAACACAGCCTTGTGTATTGGGCCATAGAAAATAATTGACATGGGACCTAAGGGGGTGTTCACACAGAGTTACGTGCCGCGTGATGTGGCACGTAGACGCCGCGGGACCCTTTGGGGGCCGTACACGCTCCCATTGATTTCAATGGGAGCGGGGATCGTATGCGCTGCGCTAGTTTGCGGCCGTGCATTTATTCATGGCCGCAAACTAGCGCAGCGCATACGATCCCCGCTCCCATTGAAATCAATGGGAGCATGTACGGCCCGCAAAGGGTCCCGCAGCGTCTACGTGCCACATCATGCGGCACGTACTCCGTGTGAACTCCCCCTAAGACTGATGCTAGAGATGAACAGATGGCTTCTATCACAGGCACAGCACTTTACTCATGTCAGTACAAGTCAGTGTGTCTCTATTTATGTCCTGCATGGTTCTGGTGCTCTTTCAAGATGAGAGAGAATCAGTTATCGAGCAGATTCTCCTATACTCACTGTGTGTAGTGCATAGCAACTAGTCATCCCCCACAGTTCAGAGAGGACACATGCAAACTTCTAAAAACTGCAGATATATCCAGCCATACTTAAAAAAACAAAACAAAAAGTTGTGACAACTTATTCTGAAAAGCCAAATGAATGCCTAGTTATTTTTTAATCCTCAATGTAATGTGTAGGGTCTCCTTGGGTCCGAGGTAGCGGTTCTGTTGGCACACAACATAGTGATGACACCACTAACCTGCCAATTGGGAAACATTAGGACACAACGATTGTCTATGAGCCCATTTTTGACTGAAGTGGGGAAAAAAATGGAAATAAATTTGGCTACGACAAAATTATTGACCCACAATGCGAAAAAACTACTGTAGAGCAGAATTATTCTTCAACTCTGCTTAAAACCTTCGTATTTCCAGCAAACGCCTAAGCAATAAGCCAACAAAAGGTTAAATAAAACCTCAGTTAAAAATTAATAATCACTATGTATGCACATCCCGATACAATACCCAGTCGTGTAGTACATTTAGACTCGGCATGGATCACATTTATAAATGTACTATAATATACAGTAAGGCAATTAATTTCAGTATAGGGACGCCACACTAATGTTTTTCTCGAAATATAAGACGATATTTCATAGTTGTCAAGTCAAAAAGGCAAATTTTATGACACCGCAAAGAGCTAAAATTTATTGCTTTCAATATTTTATATTAATACTCTGATCTCCAAGACATCAAAGAAAAAAAAAAAAGGTAAACAGAAGAAAACAAAATGAAATAATAAAAAAAAAAGTATAAAAAAAAAATCAAAAAAATCCGACCTCGTCTTCGATGGAAGTTTAATAACCATTCTTTTATATAGATTTCGTAACCCGAGAAAAACTCATCTCCCTGCCAATCAATTAAATATGACTTTTTGGGGGTGAGGCAGGAATATGGAGACCCTTTGACACATGATAGCTTGTCATCTTGCCACAGTCAAATCTGTTCTGTCCGGCAGAATGAAGAACACATGGCGGAATTTCTTCTAGGGTTTGGCGGTGAGTGGGTCTGTGCATTAAAGCACTATGCAATAACTCTTTAATAGGAAAACATCCCTCTGGGAATGGCTCCAGAAAGGCTTGTCTTGTGTAGTCTTTCCCGTAATTTATTCACTCAGTACTTTTCAACACTGTGTACATGACAATATCTGGGCAAAGATAAAATATTTGCCGGAGCCAATGTGAGTAAACAGCTCCCGACGAAACGCGCTGTAACCAGTTAATATTATTCCGTCGATATCTATGGCGAGTAAATATAAACCGTAATGCAAACATGTACTACAAGCTACTGTCATATTTCAGCCCCTGAATAATGAGAATAATAAGATTCCCCTTTCTTCTTCCTGCTAGGAGGAGAGAGCGGGGGAGACGCGATTGTTTACGTTGATCAGACGTCGGTGGAGGTTATAAAAGAACATGAAACAAAATGGTCCAGTCAAGCGCTTGAAAGAAATACATGAAGCAAAAATTGTGAGGGCGATTTGCATAGAGTTCTCCAGAAGTATTTAAGCGCAATAGTCGCCCCAAGCTACACGAGTGTTTAATGCACGTCGGGAGAATACAAACTGTATACATTAAACGTTTACAGACAGTCCTATGGATGCCAGGCTTTTAAAGACCTGCAATGAAAGACTTCTCCAGCATTAGCAAGGAAAAGGGCTCTTATAGAGAGTGAAATAATTATTCTTAAAGGACACATGTTTTTGGAAAAATTTGATGATTCATTTTTTTTACGGGCAACCTATCCATTCAAGGGCGCTATTTGGAGCTGTGGTTTTTAGGTTCTTGAGTCAAAGGTCCAAGGCCCAAGGATACCACAGGCCAAAAAGGTTACCGATACTGTGGTAGTAACAGTAATTAGAGATGAGCGAACACTAAACTGTCCGAGGTTCAAAATCCGATTCGAACAGTCGCACACTGTTCGACTGTTCGAACGGATTTCGAACCTCATTATAGTCTATTGGAAAATGGAAATGCTCGTTTTAGGGGTACGGAAAATTTGATAAAATTATACTTACCAAGTCCACGAGGGACGGTTGGGCTGGATTCTCCTTGAAGTCTACTTCCGGCGCAGCGCCCCCGCGGCGTCTTCCGGCTGGAATTCACTCTGCCTAGGCAGAGCTGACTGCGCATGCGCGGTCAGCTCTGCCTGGCCAGACACCTGAGCAGAGCCGACTGCGAATGCGAGGGCATGCCCGCGCATGCGCAGTCGGCTCTGCCTAGGCTGGATGCCTAGGCAGAGTGAATTCCAGCTGGAAGAAGCTGCGGGGACGCTGCACGGAGAAGACTTCTAAAGGTAAGAAAAGAACCAGCGTTGATTGGCAGAATGTATAGCATTCCATCGAGTACAAGTATTTCGAATACTGTAGTATTCGATCGAACACCTACTCGATCGAACACTACTCGCTCATCTCTAACAGTAATATGACGTCCAAATAGATGGAAGTCCAGAGCGAGGGGCATAAAATTGAGAATAGGGTCTTTGCTTAGCGGATCCTCCAGTAAGTACATAGTAAGTACATAGTGTCCAACAGACAACACCTCGACTTGAAGGGTACTATGGCCTATTTCCTAGGGATTGTTGGATGGCGGACCCCCAGAATCATTTTGTTTGTGCCAAAGAAATTTTATGAGTGCCAAAGAAACCTTGAAAATGAAAGTGGCCAAAAGATGATGGACCAACTGGGTTGATGGCAGACTTGGTTTAGGGCTAAAACCAGGGGGAAAAATATAATGGGACAGGATTAGTTCACTCCTAATTCCACAAGGGCCTTCCCAAGTAGTCCGTATTCACAATGGCTAGTGCAAAGAAATACAGAACTCTCCAAGCAGTGATGCTGAGGTACCAGGCAGGAATCACAGTCCTACAGTTCATGGTTTCAGGTAGACAAAGGTCACGATGGGCTGCAGACCAGAGGATGTGGTCAGGAACACCAAGCCAAAGACGCGGCTCAAACATTGTGCAAAGCGGAAAGGGTCTTTCATAAGTCTGAGGACCCTTAAGGGACCAGCAGTTGACACAGATACAATGTACAACCAGAGTGACAATGCTCGAGTAGAGTAATGGACAGAAAAAAGAATCCGGACACAAGAATTGAATGTTTTTAGTGATTAGCCGTGACCATCAAAGCCTTCCAGAATGATGGAACTAAGTGGACTACAATTAAAGCCTTTGAAGGAGTCTGTTACCAGAACCCAGCCCAGTAGATAGATAGGTTAGGATCACCTGTTTCGCCATTGTGAGTCAGTGCCTTCACGGACAAGTCTTCACAGTTTTTGTCAAAATGGAAATGAGTTCTTTGGAGCAATGAGGGTGTTGGCGCTTACCTCTTAGGGGTAATGACGACATTCTTGTTGATCCGAAGAGCTCATTTGTATATTAACAAAACTGTGATATCTTGGCATCAGCATTTAGGTGACATTAACCTATTTGCGGGGCTGGGCTGATACGTAAGGATCTGGCGAGAGACTCCCTTTAATAATGATGATCTCTTGTTGGTCACAGTGACATGTGAGAAGGTCACAATGATGTAGTCCAATCTCAGACCAGCACATTTCGAGATGTCTATTACCCCAATATTACCCTATGTAAGCCTCTGCCCAAGGCCATGATAAAATTTAACCAGATAATAATAATTTTTGGAAAAAAAATTTGGCAAACCCCTTTAATGTCGAGGTCAAGTTAGGATCGCGTGCACTTTGTGATGTTCAGCTGCTGTGAAGCTTCGCTGATGTTCCAGCAATGTGAAAAAAACATGAACAAGAATCCGATCTTCCTGCCAATTTTTATTGTAGTGACTAGGGACAGGGCTATGCTTATTTCTGTAAAAAAATGTTAATAACAGTCATTTGCAAATGATCTTACAGTCAAACTGGGGATATGAATTAGCAGCTTAAAACTAGAAGATTCTTTGAAGGAAGAAAACTATTAGTTCTCTTAAAGTGAAAAAACAGGAATTCGTGCCATGTAAATGATAGGAGCGTACATGCTGCTGTCCGGAGGAAGCGCCGCTACTTATCTCGCATCTGCAGACGAGTCTAACCTACCAGCAATCCTTAATACCATACACATAGAGCCGCTGTAGTGTCTGAAATAAGCCACGCCCCCTCCGGAGTCAGGTCCAAACAGGGGGATGGACTCTCTGCATGAGTCCTGTTGGCAAGCCCTGATTGGATGTCGACCGGGCCTAGGACTCCACCCAGTGGGCGGGCCAATAAGGAAGCGCTTGTCTATTTGAAGCGCTGTCTCGTCGGCCGCGAACTGCGGTCTTATTAGCACCGAACGGGGCATCAGAGCGGTGGCACTAGCCGGTAGCCGCCTGATGTCTCCTACTTAGGGAGCATTTCTGCTAGCCTGAAACACACAGATACACCCAATATACCCCTGATGAGCCGACTTGAAGGGTCGGCGAAACGTGTAGGGAGTAAGGTTGAGCGATCTTGTTCAGAAAAGATCGGATTCCGATTGGTGATTGAGAAAATTTCACGATCGTGATCGGAATTCCGAACACAATCTTTTTAGGTGGGATCGAGATCCGTGATTATTTTCCACAATGCTTTGCTACTGGCCAAGCATTGTGGGAAAAGCTAACAATATTAGCCTTCACACTGAGTATACGCTCCGCATATTCTGAGTGAAGTGTATACTTAGTGTGAAGGCTCCGCTGCGGTTCCATAGGAATGAATAGAAGCAGCCAGCACACAGCCTGCGCGCCGGCTGCGTCCATTCATTCTAATGGGAGACTAGCTAACATCTCTATTAGCTACTTACCTACAGAGATGGCTGGTCCGGTGCCCGGTGTTCTCGTTCTTCTTCGCCTCGCTGCCCCTGCCTCCCAGGTTAGTGTTAAAGAGCTAGGAAGAAGGCGGGGCTTGTGGCTTAGGAGAGTGTGGGCGGGTACTGGGAGGGGAAACATCATGTCTCCCCGCCCTGTACCCCTCCACACTCTCCTAACCTGGGAGGCGGGAGCAGCGAGGCGAAGAAGAACAAGAACACCGGGCACTGGACAAGCCATCTCTGTAGGTAAGTGGACACCAGGGGGGACTCTAGCTACTTAGTGATTTAAAAAAATCACTACACAGCGTGGACTCTAACAATTAAAGCGTTCAATTGTTAAATTCCATGCTGTATAGTGAATAGCATTGTTTTTAAAATCCGATCTCCGATTAGTAAAAAAATCCCATTGACTTGCATTGGGATTGAGATCGGGTTCGAATGAAAAATGATCGGAAATCGGATTTCAAAATCGATCCTGAAAAGTCAAGATCGGCTCAACCCTAGTAGGGAGGGCTTTATGAATTTATGAACAGGCTTTGATGTATCTAACAGGGACGATAGCAGTGCAGTGAGAGCAAATTTTTGGCCGGGAGATACGCTAGTCAGGCTGAGGCAGTGGAGCTTAAATGAAAGGTTACTGTCCTGCGTGTGATGGAGTGATGTAACCCTCTTCCTCGTCACCCTAGGTGTTACTATATACCCAATCTAACCACTAGCACTCTTACGGTTACCTGACAGTATCACATAGTGGCCGCCAGCTATTTATCTTGCTGACTAGTCTCCCCTGTTTTACTTTTCTTCTTCGGCCGATATAAACGTAGGCAGCGTATCTTTAACAGGTCATTAGTCTGAGCTTAGGAATGACAGAAAAGCCATTCAACTTTTTTATCACCTTGTTTCCTCTGATCCAACAATGCTTACCTGTTTATCAGTCTGGTTGTAGACAGGTCGAGTAGGGTTAATAAGTGGTTGACGGCACATTGGATGATATAGTCGGCGCCAATTACCACTACCCTAATCTAACAATATTAAAACAACACAGCAACAAGCGTTTTTAAATAATTTTGAGGGTTAAGTACCCCTAATAAAGTATGAGTTTTTAGTAGTTCACAAATGTTTAGTTCGTACATGCAATCAGCCCTGTGATTGGCTGGCTCGCTCCAGTGATTGCCTGGCTCACTCCAGTGATTGGCTGGCTCGCTCCATATGTGATCAGTGTCGGACTAGGGTACCTTGGGCCCACTCGAGGAAATAATTCTGAGGTTCCACCTTCTATTATTGGTATTTGATGGAGTGCTTTGGGAATAATAGGATAGAACATATCATACTGCATCATGTTGAGATCTTGTCTCCATTCCTATGCCTACTAAGAAAGCCTACCCATTTAATACAATGGTATGGGCCCATGCGGTGACTCTTGAAAGGTAGATGGTAGCAAGCAGGCAAATGTGGACTGTTTTGACCCAGTCCCCTGGCCAATGTACCATCTGTAATGCCGGAGGAGGCGGCCGAAAAATCGGTGGGATTGTTCATATGAACAATCCTATAGTCAACATTAACATGTAACTGCTCATTCGAGGGGAAGGTCAGCTAAATTGGCTTTGTAAGTTGACTGGTGATTTGCCAAAAGCAACTAACCATGTCAAACATCCACAATCTAAACAATTCCAACATGGCGGATCTATTTCTGGCATTGAGAAAAGTCTGCCATTATTCCTCGCCATTCTGGCCAAAGAAAGTCTATTGTGTATGGCCCGCCTTTTCCCCGAATGTCACGCACTGCTTGGCTGCTTGCTATGACCCACACAAGTCCCCAATATGGTGAAAATGTTGTGACTGGAATGGAGGACTACAAATTTGTTCAAATTTGTCCAATTCAATACAATATTGCAACATGTTACAAGCAGCAATTCACATCCAACCATTGGGTGGCCGCACCTAGACCCACACCGGATAGACAACTTTGACAAAGTATTGCAAAATCATGTCATTTTCTTAAAGCTAATCCTCTCAAGACACTCCTCTCGGGAGATGAGTCAAGAAGAAAGTTAAGAAAACTTCTCTGTATATGTTGTGTGCAAAAATGGGGCTCAAAAAAGTCCAAATTCCCACCAAGTGCCATGTCGTCTAACGTCGTACCTGCCCCGAAGATTAGGGAAAATATAGAGCTATTAAAAACAGTATCCAAAGAAGTTCATGAAGTGTTGAGCCGCGCACTTGGCACTCGCTGAGCTATAGAAAAAAGCAGGAGGTGAATAAATTAAAATCTTTGGATACGGCCTGGAAATTAGATCTAGTTGGCAAGCGAGCCTCCCCCGTCCGCTAAAGAGCCCGTACTTGTAAATGGTAAACATGTTGTACAAGCAAGGACTACAGAAAATCTATGCTGAGATGGAGACATCCCCTGCCCGCAACTCCTCGCATCAGAAATACATTTGTTGCTTTTGCCGAGCACAAATTCTCAAGCAAAAGATTTTCCCCTTAAGCATATTTGAGCAGTATAACTCTTTAATAACTGTTAACATGTTTTATTATCCACTTTAAAGTCTCAATACCAAAATCTGACATAGTTCTCACTAAGACAAACTCCCAGCAGCGCAATTTACAAGAAACCGGTGCCAGGCAAAACATCAACGATATTCAAAGTTCTCTGTTCCCATCGAAAACTCGGCCAGTTGGCAGCGAGGACCAGGAATGTCAATGTCATTACCTTCAATTTTTGGACACCTGGAACCCAATATAAATCTTGTCACTAGCAGAAAGGCTGTGAAGTAACAGCGCATAGATCATGTTGTGAACTCCATTTTCCATAGGTGCAGATCTAGGAAGATTACGAGGACTTGTTTTTTCCCAAACTTTATAGCTGTTGGAGGTTCCATAAAGATTATTGTACATGGGGAGGCATTACTGACAGTACGGGGGGACTGGCAATGTACGGATGGGATGTGGAGCACTCGCACAACTCAAGTGCTCAAGGGAAAGTGGAAAAAGTATGTCAAAGGGTCGGTCATTTGGGGACAAAGCCAAAAATGGTTGGAGTGACAAGCACTTGACAAAACCGAAACACAGTGCGGGCAACGTATATAGAGAAATGACTGAAAAGCGTAAAAACCACAAAGGCCTTTCAAGGAGAGTACGGAGGAGCTACACATATTAGGCTGCATTCACACGGAGTAAACGCTGGCGTTTTTTGTGTGTTTTTTGCACATAGCGCCGCGTTAACGCCGCGTATACGCCGCGTTAACGCCGGGCAACGCCACCGCTAAATAGCGCGGCGTTAACGCGGCGTATACGCGGCGTTAACGCGACGCTACGCGGCGTAAACGCGGCGCTATGTGCAAAAAACACACAAAAAACGCCAGCGTTTACTCCGTGTGAATGCAGCCTCCGACAGACGGCCAAGTGTCTGTCTATTTCTCTTCTATCCCATGTGTCTGTCTGTATCATACCTAACTATTTATCTCTATATTATATCTATCATCTATCTAATATCCATTTCAAATCTATCACATACATCTCTCATATCTTTCCATCTTATATCTGTTTGCCTCTTATCTATCTATCTATCTATCTATCTATCTATCTTTGTATCTATCTATCTATCTATCTATCTATCTATCTATCTATTCTCTATCTATCTATCTCCTATCTATCTATCTATCTATCTATCTATCTATCTATCTATCTATTCTCTATCTATCTATCTCCTATCTATCTATCTATCTATCTATCTATCTATCTATCTATCCATTATCTATCTATCTATCTATCTATCTATCTATCTATCTATCTATCTCTCCATCCGTCATGCTGCAGTGAGTTTAGGATTGTTTAATAGTGTAATAAAACTATCATCTGCTTAAAGAGACTCCATAAACTTTCCACAACTCTCACATATTTCATATCTCTCTCTATCATGCTGCAGCGAGTTATCAGAATCAAGTTGAAGCTGGCTCTATCTGTACCACTGTTTCTTTCAGGATTGTTTAGGACTATGATAATAAAACGATCCTCCAGTAAAAGAGACTCCATATACTTTACAAACTCTTGCCTCATACATATCCCATATCTCTCTCGATCTCACACACATCTCTATCTATCTATCTATCTATCTATCTATCTATCTATCGATCTATCTCCTATCTATCTATCTATCTATCTATCTATCTATCTATCTCCTATCTATCTATCTATCTATCTATCTATCTATCTATCTATCTATCTATCTAGCTGCAGTAAGTTATCAGATTCAAGGTAAAGATGGCTCTGTCTCTACCAATCTGTCTTCCAGGATTGTTTAGGACAACAATAATAAAACGATCCTCCAGTAAAAGAGACTCCATATACTTTGCACAACTGTCACTCTCTCACATCTATCTATTTCATTTCTATCTATCATGCTGCAGCGAGTTATCAGATTCAAGGTAAAGATGGCTCCATCTCTACTGCTCTGTCTTCCAGGATTGTTTAGGACAACAATAATAAAACTATCCTCCAGTAAAAGAGACTCCATATACTTTGCACAACTCTCTCTCTCACAAACATCTATCTATCTGTAGCAAGTTATCAAATTCAAGGTAGAAATGGCTCCTACGCTGTCTTCCAGGATTGTTTAGGACAACGATAATAAAACTATCCTCCAGTAAAAGAAACTCCATATACTTCTCACAAATCTCACCTCATACATATCTTTGTCTCCTAAACCTGTCATATTTCTCTCTACCCCATATCTCTCTCGCTATCAAGCTGCAGCGAGTTATCAGATTCAAGGTAAAGATGGCTCCATCTCTACTGCTGTGTCTTCCAGGATGGTTTAGGACAAGACTATTCTATAGTAGAAGAGACTCCATATACTTCGCAAACTCTTGCCTCATACATATCCAATATCTCTCGTACACATCTATCTATCTATCTATCTATCTATCTATCTATCTATCTATCTATCTATCTATCTATCATGTTGCAGCGAGTTATCAGATTCAAGATAAAGATGGCTCCATCTCTACCGCTGTCTTCCATTATTGTTTAGGACAACGATAATACAACTATCTCCAGTATAAGACACTCCATACACTTCTCACGACTCTCGCCTGGACCATTTTTTCCCTACAACTTATTCTCTCCTCGTCTCTCTCAGCGCCACAAACATCCTGACAGCGTTGCTTGTTCAACAACAGCAAGAATAAGACGGCAAATTAACATATTAAATGGAAGAAATGAATTTGCCAGTTAAAGGATTATGGAAACTAAACATTCTGTCATCTGGCTAATGATTGTAAATGTAAGAGGAGAGCGGCGCGGCGGAGAGCTGCGCTTCGTATGCAGTTTGTAATATTTTAAGCAGGTTTCCTGAAACGCGCTGTTTATAAAGGTATGCATGGCTGATGCTGATGGAGAGCATGCTTCTTCATAATGCTCGGGAATTGTTCAACAGCAGCTCATCCATATATAATATTTGCTTCAGTATATGTCAGCTTGTGTTACCGGCTGCAGTTGCGCAACATGAATTTCCCTGACAGTTCACTTGGTCACTTTGCTTCCTTTTAAGCGCCGCTACCCGTGTCGGAACGTTGCGCTGCTTTCGGTGGCTGGTTGTTCTATGTGTGTGCAACATGTGGTAGGATGTTCTGCTGCAGAATTACACGGCGTGCTCACTTTTCAAGGGATCTTGGTCCTATAAATGTTTCATACTGCTATGCTAGAAGTTTAAAGGGGATATTCCTTGATTTTGCGCTGCTGCGCCGCTGATTTATACATTGTATATAACAACATTATGTTTCTTCATCTGATAGCGCTAGCATAGCGCAGCAGCATGGACAAAAAAAGTCACCACAGACCACAGGGCACGTGATATAGTGTATAGTGTATCACATTATTACAAATGTCGTCACTTTTACTTTTCTCTTGGCACAATATAAGCCTAAGTGACTAGCTTTGCAAAATCCTGATTTTGTGATATTCTGTCATATGACGCTTGCGCCCGTGTCTGTCTGCAGCCGCCCAGTGGTTAGTAAGTGTACTGCAGTCTGTGAATACACTGCTGGCATATCGCTTATTTGTTTGACAAAACACTGAGTCCTTACATGAATAGAGGGAAGGTAAGTGTGGACAACCCTTTGCATTGCAGAATATCACTTATGGGTATATTGTTGATTTTACTGTACCTCTCTGCATAGAAGAGTGAAAAAGTATATGGACATACACGAAGCCAACGTATACCAAAAGGACAGGACCAAATCAAATCAAATAAGCTTTATTGGCACATCCGAATAGATATTTGGCATTGCCAAAGCTAGTGGGGGGGGGGGGGGGGAGTCGGTCTTTTACCAAGCGCTAGGTGCAAGTTAGGCTAGGTTCACACTACTGTTAGAAGTCCGTTAGGGTCTATTAAAAAAGAAAATCTGATGCCTATCATAATGGACGGTAAACGGACACTGACTGACATTTAATGGATCTGTTAGCCCCCCCCCCCTACTAACATCAGTATGGAATCTGTCTTTGTATTCACCCCACTATCTATGGAGAGGGGAAGGGTGGAGGACACTGCACCTCATTATGGGCACTGGTTGAGTCTTATCTTGAAGAGCTCCCTCACTCACAGAGTAGCAACTGCAGTTATTTGTGGGTCTCTCTCAACAGTCCCATAGGCTCTTTTTCCTCTCCATAGACTTCTATGGAAAACACAATACAGCCTGATAAGTGGAACTCTAAGTTAAAAATTACTGCAACCTAATACTGTGTTAATGAACCAACTAACCCTTCGAACTCATACAACCTAGACTCATCTACCCCTAGTCCTCAGTTTGGCATCCCAGAGCCCGTCCAGTGATGGTCCAGAAGTGCTGAGGCTCCTCACAGCTAATCATCTACCATAGTGTTCATGAGAGTCTCACCATTGCAAGCCGGCGCCAGCCTGGAGGGAACAGCGGCCCCGGCCAAGTCAAGGAGCCGGGATAAAGACAACAACTTCCAATGGGTCTTCAGTTCGTCTTCAAAAAACACTTGAAGCACTAGGGTTTACATTCAAAATCTGCAGTGTGTGAATATATGCCTCTGTAAATCTATGTAATCGGGGCCACTTCTACGCCTGCTTTCTGTCGTGAACCGGTTGTTAGATCGCCCATTGCATAGAGTATGACTAAATATGTTACACTTATGCTAAATACAATAGGGTAGCGCCAACATGACACGTTACTACAAAGCCCCTGTAAAATACATCCTGTATAACACTAGGGACCACCTAACAATAGGCTACCTGTCAATGACTAGGTCATGTCTAGTAAGTTTTTGATAACTGAAAATTATGGAAATGGTTTCTCGTGTTTCCTTCCAATTCCTTGTAGAATTCTAAACCTGGAATCCATCAGACAGATAATAATATACAGATGACCGCAATTGTCAGAGCGAGAACAACTGACTCATAAACACTGGGACGTCGACTACTGGATGTTCTTCCGAGCTGCAATTAAATATTTCTGCTGCCGATTAACCAGGCGGTGTACGAGGCCCATGGCCGGCTGTTCTAAACACATGCCCATAGCTATATAGACCTCCCTATAGGTTGGTCTACCATTGTTTTCTGACTGGTTCTACTTCTTCAATGAAGGGGCCGTAGGTCCGGCTCCTCCACTACCTTCCTTTTGCATTTTGTTATACAGAGTAAGGAGAATTTATTAAGAATTTACAGTCTTCATCCATTCCACCAGAATTATTAAGAGGCGATGGCGTCCAATTTCTTGTGCAACTTGGGTAAACCCATGTGCTGAAATTGAAATCCACACCAATTTGTTGGTGCAAGTCATAGTAAATCTGACAGAGACGTCTCTGCCCAGGTCAGCGTCATTTCGACCCAACTACGGTCTCAAAAAGTGGCGAGCATTGGGGATATAGTGGCGTATCTCCGGAAGAAACTGGGACCATGTGCCTAACATGCGCCATTTCTATAGCTGTTTTCTGGTGTGAACACCTTGCTGGATTCCCCTCACGGAACTGAGTGAAAGTTTGTTGGCTGAACCACTGCTCCATCCAGTCTTCATCTTACTGCAGTCATGCAAAGTGGGGTTCAGGAACGACAATAAGCTATTATGTATACAGGATTACAATAAAACATGGCTGCCATCATCTAGAAACAGCACCAGACCTGTCCACAGGTTGAGCCTTATATTCCAGCGCCATTAACAGGGTTTATCGGGACTTTTGACACATGTTTAGGATAGATCATCAATAGAAGATCTGTGAGGGTCCGACACCTGGGGCCCCCTGACCTTTCCTATGTATCACCTTCACTTCACAAGTCATGTGATGTCACATACATTGGACACATGCCATGTTTATGCTTCTGTCCGGTAGCAGTCTATGTGTTCCTTCTGAAAACCAACCTAGCACTCCCAGTTCAGCCCCCTACTCACCTATTTGCACTTAAGAGCCCGAAACGCATTGTGATGATTTGTTTCTATAACCTCAATAAAGAGTTTCGCTTAAATATTTGGCTTGCGCTTTACTTTTACGACCAGCGAGCGTGGATCTCCTGCTTGTTGTTGTCTTGATGGCAACTCAGTCCTATTAAAGTGAATGGGCTGAGCTGTAATACCAAACACGGCTGCACAAATCTATGGCGCTGTGCTTGGCAAGTACTGAAAACACCATAGCACTCTCCCGAATACTGCTGGGCATGAGAATCATCAATTATTCAGTCTGGGGACCCCTTTATGGTCAATGGTATTGACCTGCAATACCAAACACAACCTGTAGATAGGGGTGGCACTGGTTTTGGAAAGGAGCCGTATTTTTCTAAGCCCTCTCACGCGGCTTATAGAAGCGATGTACATTCTCCTTTCTACGAGTGGTTGATGTTAATCGGGGTCCTGACCGCGGTAATAAGAATGAGTGTACTATACTTTTAATAATCTATTGTGCGCTCCATTTTATATTCATTCCATCCTTTTGGCAAAATATCTGTGTCATTCCATTAGCCACCCTGACATTACAGTGGTATATTGCACTGTCAAACAAAAGATCCTTAAGCCAGGAGCAGCCGGCATTGAAGAGTTCCAGCGCGCGCTCGGCAGAGGCTTTCATCAGAATTTATCTGTATATGCATTTATTGAGATTCATCTGCACTCGGCAGAGACCATTAGAAAGATATCAGCACGTGGCTGATGCTTCCACGATGCAGATAAATGGCTTTTCAGACCGGCTTTAGAAATCATTATCCCGGTACAAGGATGCAAACAAAGGGGCAAAGTGCTGACCGCAGCAACGTACTCGCTGCAAGTGTGGAAATGACAAGGCAATTTGTCTGACGTGTCATGATCTCTCCCTTTCTTAAGATAGATTTGACAGCAAAATTTAAGAAATCCCGGCAATATTAACAGTTATTGAGCCGCTGAAAATTTCATTCCGAGATCAAGCACCTCAATAATTTCTGGCGTTTAACAGTTTTATAGAGAAAAAAAAAAGCAGAAGCAGAAGAGGTGAAGACGGCAGAGGAAAGGAAAAGGAGAACAATTCTGGAGAAAAGTCGGTCGGGATTGGAAAAATATGGATTTTTGTTTCTTTTCTAGAGCCACTCTTATCCACAGGTTCGGTGAGGTTTGGAAGCTCAGTTCTAGAGATGGACGAACCGCACGAGATTTGTTCCGGCATGATTGTTATAATGAGGTGCAGGAGAGGGGGGTAAAAATAACAAAAAGTTCTACTGACCTTGCCCCTAATGGGCATCCGGCACTGTCCCGGTGAACTCTTACGTCATATCCAGAGGTCAGACAGAGCATCATGACATCATAGGATCATCATATGTCTGCTGAGAACCAAATATAGGACTCAGCAGGGAACCCAGAGAGCTTGACATCAGCCAGAGGCCAGAAAATGCCATCAAGGGACCCAGGAGAGGTGAGGCAAAGGGAGTATAACTGCTATGTTTACTCACCTCCCCTTGGCCTGAACTTATCTGGTGTCTGAGGAGACTCCAAAGCAGTGGCGTAACTAGGAATGTCGGGGCTCCGTGGCAAACTTTTGACATGCCACCCCCCCCCCCCCCCGACCTTGACCGACCCCTTCCTCCGCATTCCTGCGCGCTCTATTATCCCCCATAGTGGCCCCTGCACACAGTATTATCCCCCATAGTGGCCCCTGTACACAGTATTATCCCCCATAGTGACCCCTGCACACAGTATTATCCCCCATAGTGGCCCCTGTACACAGTATTATCCCCCATAGTGACCCCTGCACACAGTATTATGCCCCATAGTGGCCCCTGCACACAGTATTATACCCCATAGTGGCCCCTGCACACAGTATTATACCCCATAGTGGCCCCTGCACACAGTATTATGTCCCATAGTGGCCCCTGCACACAGTATTATGTCCCACTGTGGACACCCATGTACAATTATTATACTCTGGGGTCTTTTCAGACCCCAGAGTATAATAATCAGAGACCCAGGGGGAGAAAAACATTTAAAAAAAAAACTCTGTCACTCACCTATCTCCCGGCTCCTATGCTGTCAGCCTCCGAAGTAGTCGATCTTCAATTATGTCAGACGTCACATGACCCAGGACGCAGGCCGGGGTCATGAGATGTCAGATGACTAGGCCGAAGTCTGCACGGATTGTGGAGAGGTAAGTAACAGTGTTTTTTATGTTTCTTACCTCTCCCAGTCCGCCAATCATTATACTCGGGGATCCGAAAAGACCCCCCAGTATAATGATAGCAGCGGTAGCGGCTGTCACCGGGCCCCTAATGTCCCGGGCCCTGTGACAGCTGCCTCTCCTGCTACGGCGGTAGTTACGCCACTGCTCCAAAGTATAATAGTGTTTTGTAGGTGATGAACCCTAAAAGTTTTGGATTCAGGTCAAGTTGAAAATTTACTTCAAATCCAGTTCTAACATATGCATGCTCAGCTTGGCAAAATCTTGTACGGGTAGAGAACTGGGAAGAAAGTCACTGTCAGACTCCTTTGCCAGTAGTAGTTAATACCAAAAACAAAAGGATTAGGCCGTTGAAATCCATCTGGCCAATCCTTATCTTCACCGAGATCTCTCACTGGAGAAGAGTCAAGAGGCCTCCATACATGTTAGGAGTTCAGTTGGTTCCACTGAAATCAGCTAGGTTTGCCTGACGATCACCTAATGGGTATGGACTGCTTTGGAGACAGTCTATGGGGGATAAGAGTTTTGCCTAAATATAAAAAAAAAAAATCAGAGTCATGACAGGAATAGAAACCAGCCATGTCTACTAGATCAGTGCAAAAGTAAGGTGAAGGCCTGCCATGACACCAGGGATCGGGCATTAAAATCCTTATACCAGGGGGAATCCAATTCAACCATTCATAGGTGTTTGTTCTTCTTTTATACATCCCAAATATTATACTTGTTTTTGCAGCTGCTACTTGACATTGAGTACTGCTGCTTAGGTAGGTTCACAACTGCGCTCAGGTTTCCGCGTAGAGCCGGACTGCTAAGACAGCAGTTACTCGTGGACACCTAAGGGTGTTTGCCATTTTTATACTAAAACCAGACTGGCCCTTTTCTCCACCGATTTTATGCAGTTTCTATGGCGGAGTCTTCATTGGAAAAGAAGGGTTCCTTGGACCTACCACATAAAATTATTATCCACGAACCCCATGAAATATACCATAGTAGGCTTCAAATTCGGGTCCCTTATATAACCCAAATATTGGGTTAGAGCCTGGAACCACCAGTGGATCTTCTATTAATTTTACATATAGAGTGTACATATACCATACGCAGTGTTGGACTGAGGATCCTTGGGCCCAGCAGATAAAACCATTCCTGTGGACCACCCTCCAAGAACCCATAGGAACCCCTATTATTGTGTTACATCCTGGGGCCCACTGGAGGATCCTCTGGTACCCCAGTGGGCCAGTCTGACACGTACTATATACAGTAGTATAATACATATATTATTTGCTATTTTTTAGAACCTACTCTCCTACAGTATATGCTGTCTTATTGTATTATTCATACTTTAACTCCCAGTGTGCAGGAAATTTCTACACACAGAAAAAAAAACAAAAAAAAAAATAAAAATAAAAAATCATCTAGCAGTTTCCAGTGATAAGACTTTGCATTTCATAGATTATTTGTTTAATATATTTCTGACAGCTGACAGATTCTCACCAACTGAAATGCAACTAAAATGTCTGCATACAAATGAGCGCGTCGGGTTTACTCCGAGCCACAGTTTTTTTTTTTTTGATGTAACTAAATATCTTGATACAGCTGAGCCCCTCGAGTGTGAACTGACCGCTGTTATTGCCGGGGTCTACACTACCAACTGCATGTGCGGATGTAAAAGACGACATATAAACCCGACAACAATACTAATAAAGGCGCACGTACAGACAGAATATACATCAGCGTGGGCCCCGGGTACTCCGTCACTTACTTTTATTGTTAGTTGTTTGCTTTCCATCTAATTCACGCTTCTCTAACATTTCACCACTCCATGTAAACCAAACAGGAGGCATCTGATCAGCTACCTAATGTAATGTAACTCTCACCAACTGTGTTTACAAAGCTGTCTAATTGTCTATTAGTGTGCCTCATTTGTTACATTCCCAAGAAAAGAATAGGACATGATTAACCCCTGTTACTCCAATCGGAGGCAACATGCGTCTTAAAGGCAGTGGCGTATATGCAGGATATATCAATATATGGAGAAAGGAGGGGAAGGGGTTGGAGCTAAAGTGCTCTGTCCGTAGTCATCAATCCAACACGACTGCAAGGGGTGGAATCATTTTGTTCCTCCTCTCTCACAGGATCCTCCCATTGTACAACCCTTAGGCTGCCTTCACACGGAGTAACGATGGGCTTGTAAAAATCCTCATTCACAGCCGTACACGCGGCGTGTACGCTCCGGCATGAGCAGAGCTTGCCGTATACGCCGGCACTCCCCATTCACTTCAATGGGACTGCACGGAGTGAAAGAAGCAGCCCATTCATTTCTATGGGGAGCGCTCGTATCCCCGCTCCCATAGAAATGAATGGAGCTGCTTTAGACGCCGCTTATTCTGAACGTGTTTTACGTTCAGAATAAGCTAGCGTTTACTCAGTGTGAATTCACCCTTAGGCTGATTTCATATGGGGGGGTGCACCGGCATCCAGTTACAGCATTCCACTCCGGATTAGGCCCAAATGAATAGGCCTAGTTGGGAGGGAGTGTCTCACCGCGGACGCCGCAGCGGATTCAGTCAAGATAGGGCAGCTCGCTTCTTTTGTCCAGGAGCAGTACCGCTAGCGGAAAAAAAAAGAAATTAACGACTCCCATTGAAGTCAATGGGAATCTTTTGTTGAAGCCGGATAGATACCAAAAAAACCCGTGTGCCTTACAGCATTTTGGAAGTAAGTTGTAAGTGACTTGGAAGCAGATTCACTCAAAAGAGGTCCCGAATATTCTAAATTAACCCTTTTTTCAATCTGAACAAAACACAAGTGTCACAATCGGCGATGGTGATAAGATACACAAGCGATACTGATCTACTTGGACATGTTGAATGATGTCGTTTGGTAGACGACTATTTCAGATGATGTTGTCCATCAGTGTATCATGCAACTTTTTCACACGGCCTCCGCCATTAGAAGGGATCAATGATCTAGTTTCAGCACCATCTCCATAATAACCATGTTTCAGGGTACTTCATCACTTAAATGAATTGGTGACCCAATAGGTTGACACCATGATGACGCGGTGCTCAATACTATCCACCAGCATCCTGATGAGAAGTCAAGTGACTATGGAGGCGTACAGGGATATGCACATGGAAGTCACAAAGTAAGGCTTAACTTGGTGAGAGTGATCTTGACCATAGGGTCATGGGCCTAATAAACACTAAAAAATATTTTTTTAATTTGTAGGGGTCATATACTTATTTAGAAACTATACAGAATATTTGGATTGACAGAGTGGATGTGGGGTTTTTTGGCCATGGACCATAAAGCACTGCTCTAGTAGGTTCAGTGCATCCATTTCATATACCGTATGTACTCGAGTATAAGCCGACCCAAATATAAGTCGAGGCCCCTAATTTTACCACAAAAAACTGGAAAAACTTATTGACTCGCGTATAAGCCGAGGGGGGGGGGGGGAATGCAGCAGCTACTGGAAAATTTAAAAAAAAAAAAGGTGGTCGGAGTGTTTGGGTGCAGTAGTTGCTGGGTGCTGGGGAAGGGGAGGGGGTGTTTTGGTTGTCTGTCTGCCCCTTCCCTGAGCTTGAGGACTGGGTTTTTTTTCCCCCATTTGGAATTCAGCCTGGCTGAATATAGGGGATCTGCAGTGCTCCTATTAACCCCTTCCCGACAGAACAGAAGCACTGCAGATACTCTATATACAGTAGACTGGACACTGTCAGACACAGGGATACCTAATGTGCATGTGGTTCACAGTCATTTTCTACTTTTGTATCTATTCTAGGGAAAGGAGGGATTTAGAACTATTATTTTTTTTATTTTTTTCAAAGCTTCTTTTTATTTTTTTCACTATCTTATGGGAGATTCTTTACATTACTATTGCGGCTGGTCATAGACCCCCCCCCCCCAATAAAAATAAATAAATATATATATATATATATATTTTTTTTTTTTTTTTGCTGACTCGAGTATAAGCCGAGGGGGGCTTTTCAGCACAAAAACTGTGCTGAAAAATTCGGCTTATACTCGAGTATAAGCCACGTGCTTCTCATGGGATATACACTATCAATAGGCCAAAATGGGTAGGAAAAAGGAGCAGAAGACTCTACTTTTCCATACAAAGTGTCATGGCAAAGAACTATTCTGTACAGCATAAGCCATTTATCCCTATACAGTGGCATATAGTCCACCAAGGATATATTTCCACTGAATGTCTCAGACACAATGGGGGGAATTTATCAACTCATCTACCCCAACTGGCATAGGTGGGTGTTAATGTAGCGGATCGTTGCGTATGGCTCTTTTTTGCCCCAAAGAAACACTGTATCCCCCTTTGGCTCGCCTCTTTCTACGAATGTGGTTGGAAAGGGGCATAGGGTGGGCATGGCTCGTAATCGTAACTGGCATGACTTATATATATAAAAAAATCTATGCCAGTTCCTGACTAAATTAGACTTCCGTTCTGGATTTAGGACAAGACTGGAGCCTCTTCTTAATTCTGGCCCACCTTGCACGCGTTGAGGCCTTTACTAATACTGGTGTAGGAAACACTCGTCCTAATAACAGGTGCTATGTTCTAGCACTAAAATACTTTGGAGAACAGACCACTTGATTTACACCCAAGACTGATCTGTCCAATCTCAAACTTTTTTTTTTTTTTTTGCAGTATTACAAGCCAAGAATTGTCCCAACTTGTTCCAAACCCAATAGAGCTTGTGAAAGATGACGGAGACCTTTGGATCCACATTACACTGGGCATTTGTGGTGTACAAGTGACCAAGTTGGCACTGCCAGGGTGGAATGTTATTCCATTGATAATTCTATCAAGACAAAACAATGGCTTGTATCGAAGAGAAAATAAACGCCGTCATATCTACCTTTCTGAAACAGCGGATGGTGGAAAGCAGGTACAGGGTATTCCTCCATCTGCCGGGGCTCGCAGAAGTAGGCTCGCAGCCAGTCCGTGCACTGTTTCAGCGGTGCGATCATTTCCTGAGGGCCCTTGCATACCTTGAAAGACGTCGAGGCATCCTCAGCCCTGCAAGCGACACAACATTAATGTGTTTTCCTTCCAACCATGTTATGTTACTTTCCTGCAATAAATTAGCAAGCAAAACAAATCCAACTCAATGGAAAACACACGGCTATACTCGAGGAACACATGTAGACACCGGCTGCCTGAAATTAAAGGAAGTTATTAACCAGATTAGGATTAAAGGGATATCGGCTACTTAACATTACTGGATTTCGTGAAAACAATGGAACAGAATAAGGAAAAAAAAAGTTCAGATTGAAAGGTTTAACATCTAAGAGGGTTCTTATGGGATTCTGCTAGACGCGTCTTATGGGTCAAAGACAAATGGGATGTAGTGAAGACTAAGAATGTGCAAAGCTTATAAGAATTTAGATTCAATCTCATCTCACGGACAAATCAGTACAGCATGCAGCACTTTATTGTACAGTAAAATGACGGATATGAAGAGGTCCTTGGTGTTCCACCAGGACAGGTCAATGGAGTTCATTGGGCGCCATTAGTATTGCTTTTATCATGGAATAGAAAATCAGAAGTGAGAATGAAGATGTGAACTCAGCCTTACCTCATGTATTGTTAGTGAGGAGAAACTTTTTAAAGAGCGATATTTGATTTTTTCTGTATTGGGAATACTTCCCCCATGAAAAATATGAGCTCGGAATATACAGTGATTTTTGCTCTGGCAGAATAAGCCAGCATGTATGACTACAGATACCCTGATGTTCGCTGTAGTGGAAGCCAAATGTGAGAGCTTAAGGCTAAGGCATCACACGGTGCGGGAAAGAAGCTTTTTTTGGGCGTTTTTTTGAGCCAAAGACAGAACGGAAAAGTCTAAGAGGCTCCTAGATATTCCCATTCCTTTCGTAGACACTGCGGCTCAAAAAATGCACCAAAATCTTCAACATAAAAAAGCTGCTTTCCTGCAACGTGAGGTCTTAGCCGGGGTGGAAACGCCGTGGGAAAAATCGCAGCGTTTTACAGTATTATTGGATTCACTCGAATCCCATGACCACTTGGCGTTTCAAACTGCAATGTGGACTTGCTGCGATTTCCAAAAACAGTGCGGTTTTGGAAATCGCAGCATGCCAATTATATCTATGGAAATGCCAGAGGTTTTCCCATAGATATAATGGTAACAAAAAGTCAGCGGAGGAAAACTCCATGAACTTTCTGTTCAAAGCGCTGCGGGAAGAACCACTATGCGTTCCCGCTTTAGCGCTGTGTATCGTCCTGTGGGGCCATAGCCTAAAGGATTTTTACAGGACCTAAATATTAATAACCTATACAGAGGATGGGTTATCAGTATTAGATTGGTGGGAGTCAGAAATCCAGCGCCCCCACCGCTCAGCTGTTAAGTGTGACAGATTCGGCTACTACTTCACAGGCCAGTGATATCATATCCATCTGTTATATGGCTTAACGTGAATGCTGCTGGAGTACATGTCTTATAAAGGCAATGGAGGGTGCACCTAATGTACGATAGGGTCCTAAATTAAACTCCAACAAGGCAGGGATTATCAAGACCAAAAGAATCCAGCTGCATCCAGGATAGCAATGTAGGAGTTCCACCGCAATTTAACTTTTATTTCATGTCCACAGAATAAAAAAGTTACATAGTAACTGTTGTGGTAAGTCAATTAACAAGCGACGCGTTTCAGGAACACGTTGTCCCATGTTGTCCCGAAACGCGTCACTTGTTAATTGACTTACAAACAGCAGTTACTATGTCACTTTTTTATTCTGTGGACATGAAATAAAAGTTACATTGTATCTGCGGTGGAACTCCTACATTGCTATCCTGGAAGCAGCCGGTTTCTTTTACTCTTCCCAAGCATTGCATGGACGGGTTGAAGTTCACCTGCGTACCGTGTTCTCCACGAGATGTTCATTGGAAGGTTATATAGTGAGCTGATTATAATTATATTTATCTATACATTATCAAGACCAGTTTGGAAAACAAAATAAGCCCCAAAGAATTATAGTCTTGATGAAAAATCAAGTTGTATATTATTGCTCTGTATCCGCACGTATACCGCCCCCATCTCCTGTGTATTACAGCGCTCCATGTGGCGGTATTCTTTATCCTAAGTGACCTTATTTGGTATTTGGATCTTCCTGTCGTTCTGTACGGAGACAGAAGTGTGAGGTCCATGGAGATTTTCTTTTGGCCATGCTGCCACCATGAAACAGAACATCCAGCTTCATTAACATATTTAATTGGCCGCTTCTACAGAGAATTAGATCCCAAAATGTTTGTGCTGCAGCAGACTTGCAAATCTAGTTGGCCTTTAAAATGATATACTGGGCATTAACAAGCTGGCCTTGGGTGACCTCAGACACAGTCGCCGTCTCTGTGCGCTACTTGTCTGTATTCTTGGAGTTTGTGCTGACAAGGGCTATTAGGTTTGGTTGTAGGAAATGCAACACCTGCAGGCTGAAGCAGGTATTGCAAGGAAAATCAAGGAAAAGTGTGATTAATTATTGATATCACCTTCTCACAAGACGTTATACATTACTCTACAAATATGTAACAAATCTCTGTATATTGTATTTTAAAGAGGTATGGACAGTAATACTAGGTCAGGCAGCCAGGGGTGCCCTTGAAACTCGGCAAGGGGCCGCGCCATTCCAGGTGCAAAGATGGCCATATGTCTTCATGCAATATCATCTGTGCTGTTAGGACATTTTTTGTCTTCTGTTAAAAAATTGTTTGGTAGCGGTGCCTGAGTCTGATAAGGTTGGGAAACACTGCTTAGATACAGGCATATGTAAGGGGAATTACTATCTCATACAATATGCCAAATACCAATAGGTCCAATAGGTAATACACACAGTGATGTCACAGTACAGGATAATACACACAGTGATGTCACAGTACAGGATAATACACACAGTGATGTCACAGTACAGGGATAATACACACAGTGATGTCACAGTACAGGGATAATACACACAGTGATGTCACAGTACAGAGATAATACACACAGTGATGTCACAGTACAGGATAATACACACAGTGATGTCACAGTACAGGGATAATACACACAGTGATGTCACAGTACAGGGATAATACTCACAGTAATGTCACAGTACAGGGTATTACACACAGTGATGTCACAGTACAGGGATAATACACACAGTGATGTCACAGTACAGGGATAATACACTTAGTGATGTCACAGTACAGGGATAATACACACAGTGATGTCACAGTACAGGATAATACACACAGTGATGTCACAGTACAGGGATAATACACACAGTGATGTCACAGTACAGGGATAATACACACAGTGATGTCACAGTACAGGGATAATACACACAGTGATGTCACAGTACAGGGATAATACACACAGTGATGTCACAGTACAGAGATAATACACACAGTGATGTCACAGTACAGGATAATACACACAGTGATGTCACAGTACAGGGATAATACACACAGTGATGTCACAGTACAGGGATAATACACACAGTGATGTCACAGTACAGGGATAATACACACAGTGATGTCACAGTACAGGGATAATACACATAGTGATGTCACAGTACAGGGATAATACACACAGTGATGTCACAGTACAGGATAATACACACAGTGATGTCACAGTACAGGGATAATACACACAGTGATGTCACAGTATAGGGATAATACACACAGTGATGTCACAGTACAGATAATACACACAGTGATGTCACAGTACAGAGATAATACACACAGTGATGTCACAGTACAGGATAATACACACAGTGATGTCACAGTACAGAGATAATACACACAGTGATGTCACAGTACAGAGATAATACACACAGTGATGTCACAGTACAGGATAATACACACAGTGATGTCACAGTACGGGATAATACACACAGTGATGTCACAGTACAGGATAATACACACAGTGATGTCACAGTACAGGGATAATACACACAGTGATGTCACAGTACAGGATAATACACACAGTGATGTCACAGTACAGGGATAATACACACAGTGATGTCACAGCACAGAGATAATACACACAGTGATGTCACAGTACAGAGATAATACACACAGTGATGTCACAGTACAGAGATAATACACACAGTGATGTCACAGTACAGGGATAATACACACAGTGATGTCACAGTACAGGGATAATACACACAGTGATGTCACAGTACAGGGATAATACACACAGTGATGTCACAGTACAGGATAATACACACAGTGATGTCACAGTACAGGGATAATACTCACAGTGATGTCACAGCACAGGGTATTACACACAGTGATGTCACAGTACAGGATAATACACACAGTGATGTCACAGTACAGGGATAATACACACAGTGATGTCACAGTACAGGGATAATACACATAGTGATGTCACAGTACAGGGATAATACACACAGTGATGTCACAGTACAGGATAATACACACAGTGATGTCACAGTACAGGGATAATACACACAGTGATGTCACAGTACAGGGATAATACACACAGTGATGTCACAGTACAGATAATACACACAGTGATGTCACAGTACAGAGATAATACACACAGTGATGTCACAGTACAGGATAATACACACAGTGATGTCACAGTACAGAGATAATACACACAGTGATGTCACAGTACAGAGATAATACACACAGTGATGTCACAGTACAGGATAATACACACAGTGATGTCACAGTACGGGATAATACACACAGTGATGTCACAGTACAGGATAATACACACAGTGATGTCACAGTACAGGGATAATACACACAGTGATGTCACAGTACAGGGATAATACACACAGTGATGTCACAGTACAGGGATAATACACACAGTGATGTCACAGTACAGAGATAATACACACAGTGATGTCACAGTACAGGGATAATACACACAGTGATGTCACAGTACAGAGATAATACACACAGTGATGTCACAGTACAGGATAATACACACAGTGATGTCACAGTACAGGGATAATACACACAGTGATGTCACAGTACAGGGATAATACACACAGTGATGTCACAGTACAGGGATAATACTCACAGTAATGTCACAGTACAGGGTATTACACACAGTGATGTCACAGTACAGGGATAATACACACAGTGATGTCACAGTACAGGGATAATACACTTAGTGATGTCACAGTACAGGGATAATACACACAGTGATGTCACAGTACAGGATAATACACACAGTGATGTCACAGTACAGGGATAATACACACAGTGATGTCACAGTACAGGATAATACACACAGTGATGTCACAGTACAGGGATAATACACACAGTGATGTCACAGTACAGGGATAATACACACAGTGATGTCACAGTACAGAGATAATACACACAGTGATGTCACAGTACAGGATAATACACACAGTGATGTCACAGTACAGGGATAATACACACAGTGATGTCACAGTACAGGGATAATACACACAGTGATGTCACAGTACAGGGATAATACACACAGTGATGTCACAGTACAGGGATAATACACATAGTGATGTCACAGTACAGGGATAATACACACAGTGATGTCACAGTACAGGATAATACACACAGTGATTATCACAGTACAGGGATAATACACACAGTGATGTCACAGTATAGGGATAATACACACAGTGATGTCACAGTACAGATAATACACACAGTGATGTCACAGTACAGAGATAATACACACAGTGATGTCACAGTACAGGATAATACACACAGTGATGTCACAGTACAGAGATAATACACACAGTGATGTCACAGTACAGAGATAATACACACAGTGATGTCACAGTACAGGATAATACACACAGTGATGTCACAGTACGGGATAATACACACAGTGATGTCACAGTACAGGATAATACACACAGTGATGTCACAGTACAGGGATAATACACACAGTGATGTCACAGCACAGAGATAATACACACAGTGATGTCACAGTACAGAGATAATACACACAGTGATGTCACAGTACAGAGATAATACACACAGTGATGTCACAGTACAGGGATAATACACACAGTGATGTCACAGTACAGGGATAATACACACAGTGATGTCACAGTACAGGGATAATACACACAGTGATGTCACAGTACAGGGATAATACACACTGTGATCTCACAGTACAGAGATAATACACACAGTGATGTCACAGTACAGGGATAATACACACAGTGATGTCACAGTACAGGATAATACACACAGTGATGTCACAGTACAGGGATAATACACACAGTGATGTCACAGTACAGGGATAATACACACAGTGATGTCACAGTACAGGATAATACACACAGTGATGTCACAGTACGGGATAATACACACAGTGATGTCACAGTACAGGATAATACACACAGTGATGTCACAGTACAGGGATAATACACACAGTGATGTCACAGTACAGGGATAATACACACAGTGATGTCACAGTACAGAGATAATACACACAGTGATGTCACAGTACAGGGATAATACACACAGTGATGTCACAGTACAGGATAATACACACAGTGATGTCACAGTACAGGGATAATACACACAGTGATGTCACTGTACAGAGATAATACACACAGTGATGTCACAGTACAGAGATAATACACACAGTGATGTCACTGTACAGGATAATACACACAGTGATGTCACAGTACAGGGATAATACACACAGTGATGTCACTGTACAGAGATAATACACACAGTGATGTCACAGTACAGAGATAATACACACAGTGATGTCACTGTACAGAGATAATACACACAGTGATGTCACAGTACAGAGATAATACACACAGTGATGTCACAGTACAGGGATAATACACACAGTGATGTCACAGTACAGATAATACACACAGTGATGTCACAGTACAGATAATACACACAGTGATGTCACAGTACAGATAATACACACAGTGATGTCACAGTACAGATAATACACACAGTGATGTCACAGTACAGAGATAATACACACAGTGATGTCACAGTACAGGATAATACACACAGTGATGTCACAGTACAGAGATAATACACACAGTGATGTCACAGTACAGGGATAATACACACAGTGATGTCACAGTACAGGGATAATACACACAGTGATGTCACAGTACAGAGATAATACACACAGTGATGTCACAGTACAGGATAATACACACAGTGATGTCACAGTACAGAGATAATACACACAGTGATGTCACTGTACAGAGATAATACACACAGTGATGTCACAGTACAGAGATAATACACACAGTGATGTCACTGTACAGAGATAATACACACAGTGATGTCACAGTACAGGATAATACACACAGTGATGTCACAGTACAGGGATAATACACACAGTGATGTCACTGTACAGAGATAATACACACAGTGATGTCACAGTACAGAGATAATACACACAGTGATGTCACTGTACAGGATAATACACACAGTGATGTCACAGTACAGGGATAATACACACAGTGATGTCACTGTACAGAGATAATACACACAGTGATGTCACAGTACAGAGATAATACACACAGTGATGTCACTGTACAGAGATAATACACACAGTGATGTCACAGTACAGAGATAATACACACAGTGATGTCACAGTACAGGGATAATACACACAGTGATGTCACAGTACAGATAATACACACAGTGATGTCACAGTACAGATAATACACACAGTGATGTCACAGTACAGATAATACACACAGTGATGTCACAGTACAGATAATACACACAGTGATGTCACAGTACAGAGATAATACACACAGTGATGTCACAGTACAGGATAATACACACAGTGATGTCACAGTACAGAGATAATACACACAGTGATGTCACAGTACAGGGATAATACACACAGTGATGTCACAGTACAGGGATAATACACACAGTGATGTCACAGTACAGAGATAATACACACAGTGATGTCACAGTACAGGATAATACACACAGTGATGTCACAGTACAGAGATAATACACACAGTGATGTCACTGTACAGAGATAATACACACAGTGATGTCACAGTACAGAGATAATACACACAGTGATGTCACTGTACAGAGATAATACACACAGTGATGTCACAGTACAGGATAATACACACAGTGATGTCACAGTACGGGATAATACACACAGTGATGTCACAGTACAGGATAATACACACAGTGATGTCACAGTACAGGGATAATACACACAGTGATGTCACAGCACAGAGATAATACACACAGTGATGTCACAGTACAGAGATAATACACACAGTGATGTCACAGTACAGAGATAATACACACAGTGATGTCACAGTACAGGGATAATACACACAGTGATGTCACAGTACAGGGATAATACACACAGTGATGTCACAGTACAGGGATAATACACACAGTGATGTCACAGTACAGGGATAATACACACTGTGATCTCACAGTACAGAGATAATACACACAGTGATGTCACAGTACAGGGATAATACACACAGTGATGTCACAGTACAGGATAATACACACAGTGATGTCACAGTACAGGGATAATACACACAGTGATGTCACAGTACAGGGATAATACACACAGTGATGTCACAGTACAGGATAATACACACAGTGATGTCACAGTACGGGATAATACACACAGTGATGTCACAGTACAGGATAATACACACAGTGATGTCACAGTACAGGGATAATACACACAGTGATGTCACAGTACAGGGATAATACACACAGTGATGTCACAGTACAGAGATAATACACACAGTGATGTCACAGTACAGGGATAATACACACAGTGATGTCACAGTACAGGATAATACACACAGTGATGTCACAGTACAGGGATAATACACACAGTGATGTCACTGTACAGAGATAATACACACAGTGATGTCACAGTACAGAGATAATACACACAGTGATGTCACTGTACAGGATAATACACACAGTGATGTCACAGTACAGGGATAATACACACAGTGATGTCACTGTACAGAGATAATACACACAGTGATGTCACAGTACAGAGATAATACACACAGTGATGTCACTGTACAGAGATAATACACACAGTGATGTCACAGTACAGAGATAATACACACAGTGATGTCACAGTACAGGGATAATACACACAGTGATGTCACAGTACAGATAATACACACAGTGATGTCACAGTACAGATAATACACACAGTGATGTCACAGTACAGATAATACACACAGTGATGTCACAGTACAGATAATACACACAGTGATGTCACAGTACAGAGATAATACACACAGTGATGTCACAGTACAGGATAATACACACAGTGATGTCACAGTACAGAGATAATACACACAGTGATGTCACAGTACAGGGATAATACACACAGTGATGTCACAGTACAGGGATAATACACACAGTGATGTCACAGTACAGAGATAATACACACAGTGATGTCACAGTACAGGATAATACACACAGTGATGTCACAGTACAGAGATAATACACACAGTGATGTCACTGTACAGAGATAATACACACAGTGATGTCACAGTACAGAGATAATACACACAGTGATGTCACTGTACAGAGATAATACACACAGTGATGTCACAGTACAGGATAATACACACAGTGATGTCACAGTACAGAGATAATACACACAGTGATGTCACAGTACAGGGATAATACACACAGTGATGTCACAGTACAGGGATAATACACACAGTGATGTCACAGTACAGAGATAATACACACAGTGATGTCACAGTACAGGGATAATACACACAGAGATGTCACATTACAGAGATAATACACACAGTGATGTCACAGTACAGGGATAATACACACAGTGATGTCACAGTACAGGATAATACACACAGTGATGTCACAGTACAGGGATAATACACACAGTAATGTCACAGTACAGAGATAATACACACAGTGATGTCACAGTACAGGATAATACACACAGTGATGTCATAGTACAGAGATAATACACACAGTGATGTCACTGTACAGAGATAATACACACAGTGATGTCACAGTACAGAGATAATACACACAGTGATGTCACAGTACAGGATAATACACACAGTGATGTCACAGTACAGGATAATACACACAGTGATGTCACAGTACAGGATAATACATAGTGATGTCACAGTACAGGGATAATACACACAGTGATGTCACAGTACAGAGATAATACACACAGTGATGTCACAGTACAGGGATAATACACACAGTGATGCCACAGTACAGGATAATACACACAGTGATGTCACAGTACAGGATAATACACACAGTGATGTCACAGTACAGGGATAACATACACACAGTGATGTCACAGTACAGAGATAATACACACAGTGATGTCACAGTACAGGGATAATACACACAGAGATGTCACATTACAGGATAATACACACAGTGATGTCACAGTACAGAGATAATACACACAGTGATGTCACAGTACAGGATAATACACACAGTGATGTCACAGTACAGAGATAATACACACGGTGATGTCACAGTACAGCGATAATACACACAGTGATGTCACAGTACAGGATAATACACACAGTGATGTCACAGTACAGAGATAATACACACGGTGATGTCACAGTACAGCGATAATACACACAGTGATGTCACAGTACAGGATAATACACACAGTGATGTCACAGTACAGGGATAATACACACAGTGATGTCACAGTACAGAGATAATACACACAGTGATGTCACAGTACAGAGATAATACACACAGTGATGTCACAGTACAGGATAATACATAGTGATGTCACAGTACAGAGATAATACACACAGTGATGTCACAGTACAGAGATAATACACACAGTGATGTCACAGTACAGGGATAATACACACAGTGATGTCACAGTACAGGGATAATACACACAGTGATGTCACAGTACAGAGATAATACACACAGTGATGTCACAGTACAGGGATAATACACACAGTGATGTCACAGTACAGGATAATACACACAGTGATGTCACAGTACAGGGATAATACACACAGTGATGTCACAGTACAGGGATAATACACACAGTGATGTCACAGTACAGGGATAATACACAGTGATGTCACAGTACAGGGATAATACACACAGTAATGTCACAGTACAGAGATAATACACACAGTGATGTCACAGTACAGGGATAATACACACAGTGATGTCACAGTACAGGGATAATACACACAGTGATGTCACAGTACAGGGATAATACACACAGTGATGTCACAGTACAGGATAATACACACAGTGATGTCACAGTACAGGGATAATACACACAGTGATGTCACAGTACAGGGATAATACACACAGTGATGTCACAGTACAGGGATAATACACACAGTGATGTCACAATGCCGGCGTAGAGACTTGTATCCTTTATGTGACAGAGTGACAATTGGGACTGTTATAACTCTACACGGTGCCTACAGTTACGACACTGCATCCATGTAAAAAAAAAGTTGTAAAAGTTTCGGAACCAGCAATACTTTCTTTTTTTCCTTGCATTGGCCACCTGGTCGTTGCTTCCATCCATACTTTATTGAGAATGACCCCCCATATAAATACGGTAAATAATCACGAGACAGGAATATCCGATAATAATTATACAAAAGAAGTCTGCTCTTTTGTAATGAAGACACCGCGCTCGCTCTCAACAAACAACTAAGACTTGTGAATATTAAATATTAGCAGGCGAGACGCTACTGGCGCCCGCCCAACACAACACAAGTCAGCAGCCAAAGTAACCACAGGAAATATACACCTTTAGGCTGGAATCTAGGCTAGCAGTTTTGCTTAATGCACTATTCCATGATGGGAAAGAAAATTGATTTCTCGCAAAACAATTAGTTGCAATACACTTCAAAGACAGTAGCATGCGTTTGGCTGAATTTCAATGGCAGTCGTCTTGCCCACGCCGGTTGCTCAGCTTCAGTTCTGCTTTCTTGAATTCTACTCATGTTTACAATTAGCAGATCAGTGGTCGCTATTCACATTTCATGTTAAAGACATTACCGTAATAAAAATTTTTTGGATATTTGGAAATGAATATTATTTTCCCGAATCTCTAGAATACCCAATGGGGCAGATGTATTAAGAAGGGCGTATCGGACACTGGTCTTAACGGGATTCTATCATTAAAACGCAATTTTTTTGTGACTAACACGTCGGAATAGCCTTAAGCCTTCTCCTACCTTTAGATGTGTTCTCCGCACCGCCGTTCGGTAGAAATTCCGGTTTTTGTCGGTATGCAAATTAGTTCTTGTGCAGCACTGGGGGCGGGCCTCAGCACTCAAACAGCAATGGGGGAGGTACCCAATGCTGCGAGAGAACTCTCCAGCGCCGCCTCCATCTCCTTCACGTGTCTATTCCAGCAGTGGGGGTCAAACTTCTAGGCCTTGGACAGAGCTGACTGCGCATGCCCACTGCCACAAGAAGAATGGCCGCTTACACTGTAAATAAGCGGCCATTTTCTTGTGGCCTGTGGGATGGATGGGTGGAGGTTTGGTTAGATAGAGGTATGGATGTTTGGTTTATATTGGTTTAGATGCACTGACATGTTGGGGAAACAGATCGGTTTGAACGTTGGTTCTTTGGATGAGTAGGACGATACGGACGTGTGGATAGAGGGGACATCGGTAAAGGATCTTACACATCATACAGTAGACGCCATCATGTTCGGCTCAGCTAAGATCCATTGTCCAAAGACCCACTAACTTTACCGGATTGCTCAAGTTGGGTGGGTAGGTGTTGGACAAGCAGAGAAAGATACATCCATGGACCTCAGATTTTATTATGTATTTTATAGTATATAATAAAACTTACACACAGTTTCACAAGAAACCACATTTGGTGTTAACATGGCTACAATTACAAAAGGACTGAAGACATGGAAAAGAGCATGTCATATAGATCACGACTAAGCCACTAAATATGTATTTCCATGTTTTAATGTCTTGGCATCAGTACACACATTGGCTTAGAGGCAGCGACACCGCCCAGGGAGAACTGATGCTGATTTATTTACAGCTAGAGTTTTATGAGCAGAGAACATGCTTACATGAGCGCAGCACAATAGGTATGTTGTTCTTGGTTAAGTGAAGTTGCATTTTCTGACGCTGGGGGAAAACGTAAGTTAGAAATAAAAAGGACACACCCAAAAATGTCTCCAAACCAAGCGATTTGTCATAAGAAAATTCCATAGTCAGAAAGTTTTTGAATGAAAAGTCATTAAGTAATTTTTACAAGGACCTAAAAAGGTGTAATGTCATCCTCTGTAAGGCCAAAGTCCGACATAAGGGATAGGCACGGTGCGTCGTTTCATGGTTGAAGTGTCACTTTGTTTTTGGTAACTTTTCAGAATAAGCTATTGTATGTCCATGAGGAATAACACTGTTTCTGGCAAGTATGTGACTTATATTCTGCATTGTATACAGTATTCCCCTTGCAGGCTTTCACTCTAGCTCTCAGTTCTCCCTGAGCTGGGGAGCGAAGACTAGCTGCCATGAGGTCTCCCATACATCCTCTACTCTCCCACACACAGAAGATCCTGATACCTGACCTCTGTATAGGCCGCCTCAGGTTCTGGTCCAAAAACCGGGTAGGCACAACTGAAAGTCGGGGCACTGCACCGGCATCCAGCCACGCACTCTGCTCCGGATTAGGCCCAATGAATGGGATTAGTCCGGAGGAGGGAGTGTCTTCAGGCCGAATCTACATACTCTATACTACGCTCTATACTACTGAGTGTGAACATAGCCTAAAGCATCGTAGAGTAAGTAGATTCTGTAGATACTGGTTACAGACAGGGACCTTTATTATTAAGTTGATGTACCAAAGTGGACTAAACTTCTAAAAAAAACATTTGAAAGTGCTATGGGGGGAACAGGGGGCGAAACATTATTACAATATAGGCTAGGTTAGGTAGCAGAATTTTTTATGCTAGAAACAGATAGTCTTTTATGATTAGGGGCTGCACTATAGGAGATATACTATATATACCGTATACACTCTAGTATAAGCTGACTTTTTCAGCACATTTTTCCTTGGCTTATACACGAGTCAGGGTCCGCAAAGCACAGAAAACTGGAAGGACCTGGAAGAAGGAGGTCCTTTAGTGCTACTGCTCTGTGATTGGCTTGTCATGAGGTCACGTGACTGTGATGTCATCAAAGCTCCTGTAGCCACTGGTATGTAACATCTGCAGATAAGGTTGAGTCTAAATCCTAGTAGCTCCGCCCACACCAGAGTCCGATCACATGGTCATGACATCACTAGGATTTAGCATCTCCCCTGCAGATGAGTGGCCAGGATTCATTGTGTCTTATGGAAGATGTCTGTATGGAGGAGAGGAAGCTCCAGTAACACACAGGTTCCTTCCTTTAGTTACTCTGCCTAGTAATGTCAGGCATTTGGGGTTATTAATTTAGTGTCAGTAACTCCATGTGCCTCACATTAATAACAGTTAACCCCATCATGTCCCTCATTAACCCCTGTGTGCCCCATATACGGGTTACTAATATGTGAGACACATGAGGGTACTAATGAAGGACCTTAATTATGAAGATACCTAATTATTACCTCCATATGTCCTACACATAGCACACAGGGGGTTAATGTGAGGGACATGATGGGGTTAACTGCTATTACTATGATCCACATGGAGTTACTAAGCTGTAATGCACATGACCAGACTTTTTATCTGCAATGGTGGATTTCCCCCCCTAGGCTTATACTCGAGTCAATAAGTTTTCCCAGTTTTTTATGGTAAAATTGGGGGTCTCGGCTTATATTCGAGTATATACGGTATATATAAAATTCAGTCTCTTGGACCAGGCAAAACACTGTTTATCTCAGTCACTGTAAAAACCAACTTCTTATGTGTTTACCAGCCACACAAAAGCGAACATTTTATTCCGCTAATTTGACCCCACAACTTGCCCTCTCCCATCCTGACCACTGTCTGGAAAACACTGAGGTTGCACAAATGATCTATGAAATTGTGGAAAGTTTTTAATGCTCCGGCCAAGACCTTGAACTCCGTCCTAAAGATATTCCCCGAAGAACCTCCAGAGATACCAAGAAAGAAAGAAGAAAAAAAATCAATGTGGCGATGGAACAATCTGTGACATATTTCAACCAGGTTACAAAAAAAGAAGAGCGCCATCAATTTATTTCACATATCGCAACCTCTCCGCCTCAACCTCTGCTCCTTTCCATCAGCAGGTTAATTGACGTAATGAAGAAGAACCCATTAGTCCCACCATTTCATTTAACGTAATCGTCCAACTTTTTTTTTTTTTTCCTCTTTGTGTTCTCTCCCACCGGGTTACACAAATCCTTTCCGAGGCTACTGGTAAGCAAATACGAGGCGACGACAAACATTTCGATGATTTAGGGCATGCAAATTTACATCTCTATCCCTTCCATCTTTGCATTGGCTGCAATTTCAGATGTTTTATTAATAACGTTTCGAGACGGCGTATTACAGTCAACAATGTCGAAATTATAGAAGTCACTTTTTATCAACACCTTAACATATCATTAAAACAGCCTTCTCCGTGTGATAGATGAAGAAAGAGGGAGAGAGAGAGAGGGGGAAAAAAAGACCCAAACTGCAGATAAATTATCCGCTCCCCAGTGATTCCAAAACAATTACAGGATGCCGAGCAATCTAGTTAAATTTTATTCAAAAGCTTACTGCACTTGTGTTTTCTGTTATTTTTCTATCAATGAAACCCTTGAGGTTTAGACACAATTCATTATGTATGAGACCCAACTTACATTGCTTGACTGTTGATTAATAGGAAGTTTGCTGTGTGTACATTTGCGACATTAGATGCATACAATATGCCAACTTATTTTTTCCACTGAAGCTAATTATTTACAAAAATGACTACTTGAGAGTCGAATTTATTAAACGCCGGCATCCCGTATCAGGCAAGCCCCAATAGGCCATCCGGAATGAAGATCTTCTAAATGGAGTGACAACACCACAAACGCAAGGTATTGATGATGCCAAATGGAGAAAACCGAACGGTCGCAGGACCAGGGTTACGCGGCGACGAACAAAGAGTCTAATTGGATTAAAGGAAATAAAAAAAATCCAAGAAGTTACATTGTTACATTGTTTCTGTCAACGTCACGGCAGAGCCGCGTCCTGCCATTTAGAAATAATCTACGGATTGCGCTCAGCGGCCGACGTATTAAGAAGTTTATTTAGGTTTCTGATAACACAATATGCAATCTTCTCTGCACCGCACAAATGGTCTGTCGGCAAATTAAAAAGATTCCCGTAGGGGGGCTGAAGAGATTATTTGTTCAAACGGTGTCCCTTTCAAGCGAGTTCACAATGAGATTTTGTGAAAATTAAACCTAAATGTGGATTATTTGTTTTCCGTGCCTTGCCGGGGCTGGTGGTGTCTAAATATTTGTGTCACGTCGATGGACAGTAATTGGGGATTGTAACTTGACTTCAAATATTTAGATACAAAGTGAACTGGAACCTGTGCTCGTGTCGGATCGATTTGCTATAAGTGGCACTTGATGGGTTTGTCTTCGGAGAGCTGTTTAAAGGTGTCATATTTTATAGAATGCATATGAATGAGACGCCTACAGCCATATAGAAAGACATTAAATAGAATGTCTACCTTGGGCTCTCTTCATATCGCATTTGAGACTTCAGTCGGAGGATTTCCCAACCTATACCTCAGTATGACACTGTATTGGAATACGGCGCAAATTTAACAAGGCATTTGCACCAGTTGCTTTTTAACGGGGTGTATTTTAATGGTGATTTACACCGAGCAAGAAATTTTTGTTTATTGGCGCATGATCCGATCGAGATGTTTCTGCACCAAAGAACATCGCTACGCAAGATTTATTGCAACTTTAAAAATTGGAAAATTTTGGTACTTCAGTATGTACATGCACGCTCCAAAAACTATCCTGAGTGGTCTAATGCAGTATCCCATTACAATATATGCCCATGCCACATGTACACTGGGTACAGCCAGAGCAACCTTCAAGTGGAGGCACCATGGGTGGTTGGAGGGGGGGTTTAACATCTAGTGATGTGTTCTGCAGAAAAGGCGGTAAACTTTCATTACACCCGGAGGTAAAGGGAAAAAGCATGGCAGGGGAAAAATTAGCAAACACCCAGCCCTGCATTGTGAGTGAAGAGCATTGTATTGTCTCCAATCTGGGCCACAAGTGTGGATAGTGAGTTGAAGAAACCTGGTCAGAAGACTCCATATTTCTGTTGCACCAGAATTTGGCACAAGCATCACAATTCTATGAACCCTTTGTATCCAGTGCCAGCAGTTTAGGTTGGTGGAGGTAGGGCGACGTTTTATTGGCACATACTTGTGTATGCCACAAGAAATGGTGGCAGGCCTGAAGGCAAAAGAGGTCCAACGTGTTACTAGACAAGTGTCTCTAATAAAGTGGCCATTCAGTGTGTTCGTATACATACACACCCCATGAATACACCATGAGATGGCTGATACCTCCATCAATGACTAAAATCAGTTGCTATAAAGCCCCATAAACTTTAAGGCAATGCCTAGCATCTTCCAGTAAATAGAAGTAACACATACATTACAATCCAAAATGTCTGAGCGGGCTTCAGAACACCCCTAAGAGAGCCAGTTGGTTTGGCCAACAGTAATTTAATGGGTAAAAGAATGGGGTCCTGAGCAGTAAGGAAGGGGTCAGCTTGTCTGTATGGAGAAACAATATAACATCCCCCATTCTGATTCTTATGCTGTTGTTTTTCATTTACCGCCCCCCAAAAGGAAAAAAAAAGGTAAAGTGACGCTCATTGAAACAGGTAGAGAATCTGTTCTTACCGTCACCCATGCCTAGTACCTGTACCCATGTCTACAGAGGAAAGAGCAATGTATGAAAAAAACAAGACTTTTATTAGCCCACGTGTGCAATGTTTCAGTCCACAAAAACTGTTCACTGTTTGTTATTTACTGTTCAGGCTTTGCCAATGACCTGAAGGACGAGCACCAAAGTCATTGTTTTTGCTGGAGCTGCTCTTTTTGGCTATAGGTAAGATACTGATGGTAACGGTGATGCCGAGCTGTAAGGCCCGTACAGATATCAGTGCCGGAGTTATCTGCACCGATATCTCCAGCACCGGGACTCATATATACAGTATCTATCACTATATAATACCGCACATCTAGGAGGACGTAAAAGGTCTTCTTTAAACAAATAGATATGAAAGAAAGGTAGATACTAGGGTTGAGCCGATCTTGAGATTTCAAGATTGATTTTAAAATCCGATTTCCAATCATTTTCCAGCCGATCTCAATCCCAATCGTGAAATTTGCTCAATCGCCGATCGGAATCCGATCCCGATCCTCAACCCTAGTCAATGCTTCTCTATGGGAAAAGTCGCTTTCAGGGTTGAGCCGATCTTGAGATAACCTCCAATCTCAATCCCGCTGGAAAATATCGGGTTGGAATTCCGAACGCGATTGTGAAATTTACTCGATCGCTGATCGGAATCCGATCTTTTCCAATCCTGATTGCTCAACCCTAATAAATACTTAATAGATAGATAGATAGAAAATAGATAGGAGATAGATAGATAGATAGATAGATAGATAGATAGATAGATAGATAGATACTGTAGATAGATAGATAGATAGATAGATAGATAGATAGATAGATAGATAGATAGATAGATAGATAGATATGAGGATAGATAGATAGATAGATAGATAGATAGATAGATAGATAGATAGATAGATAGATAGATAGATAGATAGATATGAGGATAGATAGATAGATAGATAGATAGATAGATAGATAGATAGATGATAGATAGATAGATATGAGGATAGATAGATATGATAGGAGATAGATAAATAGATAGATAGATAGATAGATAGGAGAGAAAGAGATAGACAGATAGGAGATAGATAGATAGATAGATAGATAGATAGATAGATAGATAGATAGATAGGAGATAGATAGATAGATAGATAGATAGGAGATAGATAGATAGATAGATAGATAGATAGATAAGAGAGAAAGAGATAGATAGATAGATAGATAGATAGGAGATAGATATGATAGGAGATAGATAGATAGATAGATAGATAGATAGATAGATAGATAGATAGGAGATAGATAGATAGATAGATAGATAGATAGATAAGAGAGAAAGAGATAGATAGATAGATAGATAGATAGGAGATAGATAGATAGATAGATAGATAGATAGATAGATATGAGGATAGATAGATAGATAGATAGATAGATAGATAGATAGATGATAGATAGATAGATATGAGGATAGATAGATATGATAGGAGATAGATAAATAGATAGATAGATAGATAGATAGATAGATAGATAGATAGATAGGAGAGAAAGAGATAGACAGATAGGAGATAGATAGATAGATAGATAGATAGATAGATAGGAGATAGATAGATAGATAGATAGATAGATAGATAGATAAGAGAGAAAGAGATAGATAGATAGATAGATAGATAGATAGATAGGAGATAGATATGATAGGAGATAGATAGATAGATAGATAGATAGATAGATAGATAGATAAGAGAGAAAGAGATAGATAGATAGGAGATAGATAGATAGATGATAGATAGATAGAGATAGATAGATAGATAGATGATAGATAGATAGATAGATAGATAGATAGATAGATAGATAGATAGGAGATAGATAGATAGATAGATAGATAGATAGATAGATAGATAGGAGATAGATAGATAGATAGATAGATAGATAGGAGATAGATAGATAGATAGATAGATAGATAGGAGATAGATAGATAGATAGATAGATAGATAGATAGATAGATAGATAGATAGACGTGAGTGCGAATAATAGACAGATGGATATTTCATTATTCACCGGAGAAGGAAACAATATTCCATGTGATAGTTTGGCGGATAATTAACCATTACACGCTCCCAATTCCTTTTGGCTCATGTCATGTTGTCACTTCGGCTAACATGGAACAAAACCAAAATGAAATATAAAAATAAGACAAAATAACAGCGGAAAAGTAAGTTACCAGGGAACTGTCTGAGAAGTTTTGCTGCCTCTTTGGTATCTGTTTGCCTCATTCGCAGCCGCCACAACATGACATTTTGCAGCAATAATGGGCAGAACAGTTTTCATTTTTAATAACATATGAGGTGAGAACGTGTACATAGCTGTCAACATCCCCAGCAAGGAAGCCTGACAGGGCGATGGATAATCTGAAGTGGGCAAACCTCGGACAGTCAGTTGACAAAAGGAAGGCTGTATTTTATTGCTGGTTACCTGTCACGTCCAATATGATTTAGCAGGGCGCATTTAGATATTTACTACCAATGTAAGGTAATTGTAGGCTCGGCGCTGACATTCGCCTCCTAGTTTGCATAGTATCATCATGTATAATTTAAAACAATATTATAGAGTCAATGCATTACCTTCTGGATGGAAAATATGGCAGAAAAAAAAAGCCAAACTCAATCTGAATGTGGGATCTAATAAAGCCGGCCTCAAATTTCATGTATAAATTTAACATTACCTGCACTGTATACTGTATAGCGCGGAGGAAAAGAGGGAGGATAAATCACAAACTTATGGGTATCTGTTAGAGCAAATCATGTCTTTTTACCCGGCTCGAGATTTGTTTTCACATTCAATTCATTTTTTCTTCTTTTTAAGGAATGAATGCTCTCGTATTTTGATTCAATTTCACTCCGGCAATGCTATTCGCTTCTGTAAGTTATTGATTTCCACGCCTCTTGTCATTTACATAGCGACTGACTGTGGCATGGACAAAAAAACAAGCGGATCGACAACAATACACAGGGAAGACAAGGTAACAAAAAATGCAACATTAGAAGCAAAATAAAAGTCAAAAATAGATAGATAGATAGATAGATAGATAGATAGATAGATAGATAGATAGATGATAGATAGATAGATAGATAGATAGATAGATAGATAGATAGATGATAGATAGATAGATAGATAGATAGATAGATAGATAGATGATAGATAGATAGATAGATAGATAGATAGATAGATAGATAGATAGGAGATAGATAGATAGATAGATAGATAGGAGATAGATATGATAGATAGAGAGAGAGAGATAGATAGATAGATAGATAGATAGATAGATAGATAGATAGATAGGAGATAGATAGATAGATAGATAGGAGATAGATATGATAGATAGATAGATAGATAGATAGGAGATAGATAGATAGATAGATAGATAGATAGATAGGAGATAGATAGATAGATAGATAGATAGATAGATAGATAGATAGATAGATAGGAGATAGATATGATAGATAGATAGATAGATAGATAGATAGATAGATAGATAGATAGGAGATAGATAGATAGATAGATAGATAGATAGATAGATAGATAGATAGGAGATAGATAGATATGAGAGAGATATGAGAGAGATATGATAGATAGGAGATAGATAGATGATAGATAGATAGATAGATAGATAGATAGGAGATAGATAGATAGATAGATAGATAGATAGATAGATAGATAGAAGATAGATAGATATGAGAGAGATATGATAGATAGATAGATAGATAGATAGATAGATAGATAGATAGATAGATAGAAGATAGATAGATATGAGAGAGATATGATAGATAGATAGATAGATAGATAGATAGATAGGAGAGAAAGAGATAAACAGATAGGAGATAGATAGATAGATAGATAGATAGATAGATAGATAGATAGATTGATTTCTGGCAGGCCTTTGTTTTCTTCTATAGATAATTCCCCCCCATTGCTTGAGTGACATATCTCCCAATATGTCTGCAGCTGATCTCCGACCCCTAATAATCCGGGTGCAGCCTGATGTCATTAGGTAAGTACAATACAGTGCACTTGCACTAATCCAGACACTGAGTGCAGGGGGAAAGGTCAATCAAAGAAAGAGGAAGCGGAGTTAGTGACAATTAGGGGTGGTTACCTTGAGCACAGAGAATATCCCCTGATCCTTGTCTATAGTCTCTCACTCTGCCAAATCAGTATCCCTACGCTATGCTGAGGAGGCCCAATAGGCCGAAACAGCGCTGTCTATAGCTGGGAATCTTTTCCTTTTGGAATAGAAATACTAATTTGGCAATTAAATCGGCATCATGATAGTAGACTTGTTAACTGAGTCATGCATGATGTTAAGGATGCTGCCCTCTAGAGGGCGGCGTACAGAGGCACTGTTCTCCTAATTACATCCTGGAGAACAGAATTGCATATTTTTTACCCAGAATCCCTAGCGGAGCAGGAATGACTTGTAAGTCTCCGTACGGTCAATGTAGGAACACACTCTCCCTAATGTGTATGATTATCCCCTGACCACAGAGAATACATGAAAGTGGAGCTGCAATGCTAAATAAGAAGAGCATCCTTGGAAAGTGCAGAAGCCGCTCTACAAGGTACTATCATGGACTTTCCTGCTGACAGACTCCCTTTAAAGTATCAAAACTCAGTTTATTCAAGTGAACAAAGCTAAGCTGATGTGCAAGGAAGTGTCTTGGTGCAGAACAAAGGGGTCCTGCATGCATCTTAACAAGGGTTAGTTCCCATTAAACTTGCAATGCACCATTTAGGCTCCATGCACATTGCCATATCTGATGACTACTGTCTGGGAGGATTATGGTATTGTTACATCCCTTTACTTCAGGCCAGGCTCCCTAATGAAGGGTCATACACGGTTTACTACATAGTGACCTGTTCGCTGAATGTGAGTTTGGATGCCAGGGATGTCTGATATATGTGTAGTGAACTAATATTGTGACAACGCACTACGCAAGGTCTACCACTATGGACTTTCCAGGACAGGTTGCAAGTATGGGTATAAGCCACCCAAAGGCCCCTTTGTTAAAAGAGATTTCCAGAATTACAATATTGTTAATGAATCCTTAGAAGTCATCCATATCGGACACCAGACACCACCACCGATCAGCTGTAGAGGAGGCTGCAGCCTCTTTACTGCTGATCAGTGATAGTGGTTGTGCTTGGTATTGCAGCTCATCCCTATACACTTAACAGCAAACAAGGCCATGTGACTGAGGAAAGTGACATCACTGGCCTATAAAGCAGAAGTGACACTCGTCCAAGAGGTGCTGCAGGTGAGGGATGCCCACCAAACCTATACAGACGAGCTACAGAAATGTTTCCCATTCCTTTTGGCTGGATATGTCCAGATATTTCAAAGTTAAGCAGACTTTCTAAATCCAACACTGTTTTGTGACAAATTATCACAAAGTGACCACTCAATGGAACATTAACACTATACAGTCTATGGCACCATCTGCTTTGTAGAGAAAAAAATTCTGCAAGCACCTGGTGGACCTGATTATCGCTTATGGGGTCCCCGAGTTTCCGCAGGTAGCCGCCTTTAAGCGGATTGGGTTTCCGTTCTTCAGGTCCACTTGGGAAACCCAGCACCACACCTCTCATGAGGCGACCTGAAGTGACCACTTAAGGCGGTGCTATGCCGGGGCCTGGGGGGGGGGGGGTATATTTTTACTGACCTAAGCCAGTCCACTGGACTGGCCTAGCGTCACTGTCTCGGCAGCCCGGCACGGGAAGCGAGCGGTGGATTGGGGCGGCCCTGTGGACGCAGCGCTGCTCATGGCCGCCCCTCACGCTTAGCAGACAGCAGGTCCTCTCCCTGCCTGCTAACGCCGCCCCCTCTCCCCACACACCGGGTGACATGGCCATGTAATCAGGCCCGCACCCGACGTGTGCCTGCGTCCTACGAGTGGGGGGTGCTCTGAAGACCGGACAGAGGACCTAACCAAGAATGTGGCCGATAGGATGTGGCCGATAGGATACCAAGCCTCCTCAGCTCCAAGGACGACTACCCATTCCTACTGATACATGTGGGTACAAACGACACGGCAAAAAATGATTTACCAACTATCTATAAAGACTTTGAAAATTTGGGGAAGACAGTGAAGGAACTGGATGCGCAGGTAGTATTCTCATCAATCCTCCCAGTTGATGGTCATGGCATCAGGAGATGGAATAGAATACTAGAGGTAAACACCTGGCTTCGACGGTGGTGCCGAGAGCAAGGATTTGGATTTTTGGACCATGGCGTGAATTACCTCTATGATGGACTCCTTGCTAGAGACGGGATACATCTCACAAAACCTGGGAAAAACATATTTGCCAGAAGACTTGCCACACTCATCAGAAGGGCTTTAAACTAGAAGAAGAGGGGATGGGAAGAAAAAAGAAAGACAAGAACATGCAGCTAAAAGACATACTAAACAAGGTTACTAGATGTGGTAAAGAGGACCCAAGACAGGATACTCAGAAGGAAATTACGAAAAAGGATACAACAGAGCACAATCTGAAATGTTTTTACACAAACGCACAAAGTATGGGAAACAAACAAGGAGAACTAGAGCTGATGATACACAAGGAAAACTATGACGTCATCGGCATCACAGAAACCTGGTGGAACGACATGCATGATTGGAACATACAGATGGAAGGATACAACTTATTCAAAAAGAATAGAACTAATAAAAGAGGGGGTGGAGTTGCATTGTATGTTAAAAAAGAACACATCTCCACAGAAATGACAGTTTTACAGAATGATAATCTACTGGAAATTATTTGGGTAGTAATTCAAGGGAAAAACAATGATAAGGACATCATACTAGGCGTTTATTACAGACCACCAGGACAGACAGAAGACATGGATGAGATTTTTTCACAGCAAATGACCACGCTCTCAAAGAAACATGAAATAGTGATCATGGGAGACTTCAATTACCCTGACATTCATTGGGAAACCCACACAGCCAAGAGTAAAGGCTCCATCAAATTTTTATCCTCTCTAGCAGACAACTTCATTGCCCAGCTAGTAGAAGAAAACACGAGAGGAACATCCATTTTGGACCTAGTCCTAACCAACAAAGAGCACATGGTTAAGGGACTACGGGTAGCAGGGACACTGGGATTCAGCGATCATGCTATACTTGAGTTTGGGGTTGCAAGAAGAAGAAGACCTGAGAAGACACAGACTTCAAGGCTCGACTTTAGCAGGGCAGACTTCAAGAGCCTGAAGGCAAGGGTTAGCAGAATTCCATGGTGCAAAATTCTTAAGCACAAAAATGCACATGAAGGGTGGGAAATCTTCCGTAGGGAAATCATTAAAGCACAGGAACTAACAATACCTAGAAGGAAGAAAAATGGGAAGCACCTAAAAATATCAGGATGGATGACCAAAAAATTACATAACCTGCTAAAAAGGAAAAAGGAAACATACAAAAAGTGGAAGATGGGAACTATACCTAAGGAAGAGTACACAGCAGTCTGCAGACTCTGCAAGACATGCATCAAAGGAGCTAAGGCTGAACACGAATTGAAGCTTGCAAAAGAGGCAAAGAGTAAGGTAAAAGGATTTTGGGGATATGTTAAAAGCAAAAGAAAAGTGAAGGAGACCATTGGAGTCCTGAAGAATGACAAAGGAGAAACAGTTAACATGGTGGAACAGCAGGTGGAGCTACTAAATTCATATTTTGTATCCGTCTTCTCCCAAGAAACTAATGGAAATATCGACATTAATGGTGATGGAGATGAGGGGAAGGAGGACTCCAAGCCGACTATAAGCGAAGGTCTGGTAAGAGAGCACTTAGCCAAGTTACAGGAAACCAAGTCCCCAGGACCAGATGATTTACACCCTAGAGTCCTGAAAGAGATAGCAGAGGAAATAACAGAACCCCTTGCTATAATCTTCGGTAAGTCATGGGAAACAGGAGTGGTCCCTTTAGATTGGAAAAGGGCAAATGTTGTCCCCATCTACAAAAAGGGGAAAAGGGACGATCCAGGAAATTACAGGCCGGTAAGTCTGACCTCGATAGCAGGAAAAATCTTTGAGCAAATTGTCAAGGAACATTTACTTCGGTACCTGGATGGGAAGGCATTAATTAACCAGAGCCAGCACGGCTTTAGGACCAATAAATCTTGTCAGACTAACCTGATTTCCTTCTACAACAAAATCACTGAATGGTTGGACCAAGTGAATGCCGTGGACATAGTATATCTTGACTTCAGTAAGGCATTTGATAAAGTATCACATAACCTTCTTATTGAAAAAATGATTAAGTATGGCTTTGACAAAAAATCAGTTCGGTGGATTCACAACTGGCTTAATGATCGGGCACAACGAGTAATACTAAATGGCTACACATCGAACTGGAAGAAAGTCAAAAGCAGGGTGCCGCAGGGCTCTGTTCTGGGTCCAGTACTTTTTAATATCTTTATAAATGATCTGGACGATGGAATTATTGGGGAACTCATAAAATTTGCAGATGATACGAAGATAGGAGGAATAGCCAACACTAGAGAGGAGAGAGAGTGTATTCAAAAGGACTTAGACACACTGGAACAATGGGCGGAGGCCAACAAAATGGGATTAACAGGGACAAATGCAAAGTTCTACATCTGGGTAACAGAAATGTAAAAAACATATATAGTATGGGAGGAATAGAACTAAGTGATAGCATAGGGGAAAAGGACTTGGGCATAATAGTAGATCACAAATTCAACATGAGCCAACAGTGCGGTGCTGCTGCAAAAAAGGCGAATAAAATTCTGGGATGTATTAAGACAAGCATTGAATCTAGATGAAGAGAGGTCATTATTCCGCTGTACTCTTCCCTGGTCAGACCACACCTGGAATACTGTGTACAGTTCTGGGCGCCTCAATTCAAGAAAGACATCGATATATTGGAGCAAGTCCAGAGAAGAGCAACCAAAATGGTGGAAGGTCTGCAAACCATGTCCTATGAGGAGCGGCTAAAAGAACTGGGATTGTTTAGTTTGCAGAAGAGAAGGCTGAGGGGAGATTTAATAGCAGTCTACAAATATCTGAAAGGTAGTCACAGTGCAGAGGGATCTCCCCTATTCTCATTAGCACAAGGAAGTACAAGAAGCAATGGGATGAAACTAAAGGGAAAGAGATACAGATTAGACATTAGGAAAAACTTTCTGACAGTGAGGGGAGTGAGAGAGTGGAATAGGCTGCCACGGGAGGTGGTGGGCGCTCCATCAATGGAAATCTTCAAGCGGAATCTGGATAAACATATAGCTGGGATGATTTAGGAAAACCTGCACTCGCAGGGGGTTGGACCCGATGGCCCTTGAGGTCCCTTCCAACTCTACCAAAAAAGAAAAAAAAAAAAAAAAAGAACAGGGAGCTGCAGGTAAGCGGACACCGGTGGTGGTGGGGGTTAATCACTACACAGCGTGGGGTCCAAAAATTGAAACAATCTTTGGACTACATGCTGTATAGTCAGGGGTGAACCTAGCCTTTTTGCCGTGTGTGTGTGGGGGGGTGATGGCGGGGGTTGGGATGGCTTTCTGTCATCCGCCTCAGGCGGCAAAAATACTAGGTTCACCCCTGGGGAAACCCCAAAACAATTGTGAATGTAACCTTAGCAGAAAGTCAGGGACAGATCACACACAATCTGTCTGCAGAATCAGACTACACGGGGTTTGTTTGTAGTCTGTCAGTATGGAGACAGTGCAGTAGATACAAGTGTTTCCGTTCTGCTTTATTATGAATGCACCGAAACAAATGCAAAGAAAAGAAGTCGAAAAAAAGAGAGATACCTTCTGCATTATATACGAAGCCGAATCAATAAGTGTCTACGTATCAAGAAATGTTCTTTATGACGTCTGTGACTGTGAGGTCGGCCGGTGAATAGACTCTAGTGTTTTGTGGGTTAATTATTTATGTAGCAGATTCTACAGAGAAACGTCGGCATAAGTAAAGACACAAAAGCAATCCGGTAATCGCTAAGTCAATGGCCGTACGCTGCGGAGGTGGTGGGGGCCGGTCTGCTAGTAAAGCGGAGCATAAAACAACCTCCCGAAATCACTATTCTGCCACAAACAGCACAATAAAAGCCTGGTAGTTGTAGCCATCTATAGTAATGGCGAGCACCACTTAAAACGCCATCAAATATTAATCATTTAGCTGCTGGGCAAATCGGTGCATTTGTTGTGAATGTGATGCTCTTATACTAAAATAGTCAGAGCGCCGCGCTTTATGTGATCAGCAGGGTTGTATTCCCTCTTTTTAGATTCTCGCTAATATTTGGTGTCATCGCTGTGTTATAAGGCGGGGGAGGCTTCTAGGATTGGGACAAAAAGCTTCTACTTTACTTAGTAGTCCGATAACCTTGTAGGAATCTTATGGTGTTACATGTTTTACTAGATATTTAGAGATTGTTATAGACAACTAAAAACATAAACCTATTATTGATTAGGGTTTTCCCAGATTGCTAGGATTTGTCCGTGTCCCCTGCATGGTGCGGACCCTGGTTTACAGGGAATTACAACATAACCCCATCATTGGTGCAGGATAAAGGACAATAGGAGTTTTGTTTTTTTCCATGTTTAGGATCAGCGAACTCAACCCAAGCGATAACAATGTTATGGCATGTTCTATCAATAAAGTAGAAATATCCCTTAATTTATTTTTTTTTTTTCAAGAGAATTTTGCCACTAGGTGGCAGACTATATTAAAGGGATATTCTGGTAGTTTTATATTGATGACTTATATTCAGGATAGGTCACCAACATCCAATGGGGCCAGGTCCTATTCCAGGCAGGGATGTGATCAGCTGGTTAAAGGGGACATGGGATGAGCCAGGAATAAGATCTTGCAGGGCAGTGCCAGGACATTTGTGGTGCTAATGCAGTCCCTTCTAGCAGCTGGTTAAGGGGGTGTCCAACTGATAGAATGAAAGTATTAGGCCGGGTTCACATGGGGTATTTTGGTTAGGATTTTGAGCCAGAATCCACCTCTAAATCCTGACCAAAAAAATGGCTCACATTGAGCCGATCAATTCTTTTTTCCGGGATCGGTTGGTTCCGGCAACATGCTCATTCTTCAGGCAGATTTGCCTCGCGACATCTCTCTGAAGACACTCCCTCCTCCCGACTAGGTCCATTCATTTGGGCCTAATCCAGAGCAACTGATGCAACTGGATGCTGGTGCACTGGATCGGCATCCAGTCACGGCCACCCGTTTTTTGGACCGGAATCTGAGGCGGCCTCCGTGTGAACTCAACCTTAGAAAACCCCTTTTAAAAAAAACTCTGAACACAGGAAAGACACAAAAACTCCCATTCCTTCCTTTCTGTCTTCTATCCTATCCTTACAAGGGCTGTGGACATATGTCTGATCGATGGGGTCCAACCACTGGGTGCCCCTCCGAAGAGAACGGTGGACCAAAACTCCCCCTAAAAGCTCCTAGGTGAATGGAGATGACAGTCCCATAGCCGTACATGGCGCACCGGTCATGCGCGTGCACTGGTGCTCCAATCACCAGGAGACTTTAGGAGGACTTTTTGTTCAACATTCTCCTCATTGCAGGAGCAATACCCCAGCAAATGGACACTTATCCTGTGGATAGGGATAAGGCTCCTTAACAACACGATAGACTATCAATATTAGATTGGCCGAGGTCCCACAAATCATCTGTGCCCTATATCCAGTAGGACATACAGATTGCTAAGCCCCACCACCTTGGCTAGTCAAAATTCTGCTGAGTGACAAACATCGTGGGCATCTATGTTTTTAGTTTAGGTTTTATTCCCAGGTTTACTATCCCTTTAATGCCATACTAGACTGATACACATATGTACAGCGTGGCCAGGTATTACAAGCTTATCATAATGTCTTTATACAGTTTCTCAGCAGGATAACCATGATTGAAATGAAATGTATTGACAACACAATGCGGTGAAATCATTTTAATTGCTAATGTTTTTAGCTTGATATTTGCATATCTATGAGGCCGCATTTAAGACGAGGAGTTATTAGGAAGTCTTGAAGGGGCCAAAGAGCTGATACTGTGGAGATGCAAGATCAGACAGATGGCTTGGGCATGATGAGAAACACAGAACCCCCTAGACACATAGCCAAGAAGTGAGTGCTGAGAATTGAATAAAGTGAGAAAATGAGATTGCAAGTTATTCTAAAAGTAGCGGCAGAGGGAAAAGAAAGTGACACAGGCAGTGGGGGTTTATTAGGACTGATCACAGAAGATAAGAAAGGAATATGACAAATTGGTGCGCGGCGCAATTAAAAAGCTGTGGCATGAAAAAGGCAAACCTTAATTAAAATGCAAAAACAGCGACGTATAAAACACTCACATTTACTATCTGTACCTAGTAAATAACATACAGTAACTACTCTGTATACACCCAAAAGGATGCGCTACACATGACTTAGTGTATCAGCCAACATGGGCATTTCAAGAGTGGAAAATAGGGCAGGTGAAGCTGCGTTTCTGGTCCGTTTTTAACACAGAACCATAACTGATCACTTGTCATTGGCATTGCGGTGGCCGCCACGTTATATTCTGAAATAGATGGGCAGATAAGTTCCTAGGAGACCTGACAGTGTTATACGCTATGTTTTATAGATAGGTTCCTAGGAGCCCTGACAGTGTCATACACTATGTATTATAGATAGGTTCCTAGGAGCCCTGACAGTATTCTACACTATGTTTTATAGATAGGTTCCTAGGAGCCCTGACAGTGTTATACACTATGTTTTAATAGATAGGTTCCTAGGAGCCCTGACAGTGTTATACACTATGTTTTATAGATAGGTTCCTAGGAGCCCTGACAGTGTTCTACACTATGTATTATAGATAGGTTCCTAGGAGCCCTGACAGTGTTATACACTATGTTTTAATAGATAGGTTCCTAGGAGCCCTGACAGTGTTATACACTATGTTTTATAGATAGGGTGGGGTTCACTCAAGTGCACCAAGCTCTGTAGAAGTTGATTGACAATTGACTATCAATGAGGTTGGAAACAATAGGCCATCATAATTAAGTGACATATTGGGAGTGGTATATTAAGACTTCTACTGCCTGAAATCTACACCAGTCAGGAGCGGTTATAGATTTCAGCTATAATGTGAGTCAGTTCCCTGGCTCTGTTATAGTAAATATGTTTAGGCTTTTTCTAGCCCCCCACCTAGATCTACGCTCATCTAAGATTTTACAAAAGTGGCAAACATGATTTAAAATGCTAAAAATTTACACTCTTATCATGCCTTAAACGCAAGAAAAATGGCGCACAAGGCATGATATACGGGCCCCACTGTCCTTAAGGGTTCATGGAGGAACACGGTATCAAGTTATTTCCTTTTTAATGGGGGACAGTATTTTTGTGGAGTTCCATTTTTTACCCAAAACTCCACCCAAAGTGTGCTCAATTCAAGACCCTTGGTCATGTCATCCATGACAATGAAGATAGCTGACGTTATCTGTATTCACCATAATGGAGGATTTTATCTGGATTTGTTTTTTTTTTGGTTAAAACATTGTCATCGAAATGTCTAAAAACCGGCCCTGCAGGATGCACGCGACAATACAAAAGCCAACGGCAAATTAGGAGTGATTGAAAGGTCTCCTGCAAAGGTCAGATCATATTTACAGAGGATCGCATAAAATATATATACAAATGAATCTCTGTAGCCATCAACCCTATTCTAAAGGTAGAATCCTTTCCACAAATGTGTATTATTTTTCATCTGACCTCCACAGGGTTTTAGGTGAATTTGTGTTGCAGTTCCATTAACTTGTGTTCTCTCTCATTAATAAATAATCCCACCACTTAAGAGGCTTTCTTGTAAATTGGTTTGTACTGTTCCATATAAATAATACAAAGTTCTCCGTTATCAACCACGGTAGATGTTTCTTTACCTATGTATGGCATGTGACATGAGACTATGTTTCAATTTCAGCTATGAAAATGCAGATGAAGACCATTCCGGGCTTATAGATTGAACTTGGAGCCATGTTATATAGTCCCGAGTCCTGCACTAACCATGTCATATCAGGATGGAACATATGATCTTTGACCTTAAAAATGTTCCCTGCGACAGGCATTTATGAAGCAAGCTGAGTCCGGAGGAAAGCTTTTAATGGCCTAAGAGAAACCTACAGGCTTTCATCTCTGCTAATTGCTGTAAAGCAAGGTGATAAATTAGTATGACGAAAGGAAAATTTGCAGAGCCTGTGGTTACATAGGGAGGGGAAGAAGGAAAAATGTCATTTCGGGCATAGCTAAGTTATACTAGATAGAGATGATACAGGATTAGCACCAATTCTTATATACAGCAACAAAATTCTATCCTAGCTCTCGGGGGTTCTGGTTCTTCTTGTGGAGATCTAGCTGGTGTGGAAAGTCTTACAGGCAATAGTCCTTGGAAAATATGTAAATTAAATCTCCTCAAGGAGGAAGAAAACTGTTTCTCAAATGCCACCTACTAAGAAGACACAGAGGTCTGTACAGGAGCGATCAAAATTGCTTCATTTCTTCTACTTTGAATATGGTGGAGTATATGTCTGGTGATAGATTGTAAGCTCTCACGAGCAGGGTCCTCACTCCTATATGTTGATTCTTTGTCACATTGCAAAATGAAATGTTGTCTGTTCATGTTCCCTCTGATTTGTTAAAGGGAGTGTAAGCGGCCACAAAAAAATGGCCGCGGGCATGCGCAGTCGGCTCTGCCCGAGGTCCGATGGCAGAGCCGACTGCGCATGTGTAAAAGTTTGAACCAAGTGCCGGAAGAAGACGAGGAGAGAGGCCGTTCCAAACAAAGATGGAGGCAGCGCTGGAGGTTTATCTCGCAGCATTGGGGACACCCCCAGTGCTGTTTGAGTGCTGGGGACCGCCCCTAGTGCTGCGAGAGAATTCATTTGCATACCGAAGAAAACTGGGATTTTTACCGAATGGCGGCTTGGAGAAGACATCTAAAGGCAGGAGAAGAATAGCCTTACTTAAGGCTATTCCTACATGTTAGTCAGAAAAAATAGCATTTTAATGATAGAATCCCGGTAAGTGCTGACGTTATATAAAGATATTATTATTATTATACATGGGTAGGATTTCCAGGTCCAAACTGGCCCAGCGCCGGATTCCCTGCATTATAGTAATCACGATGCCAGGAGCTCTTACCATGACTCCATGCCCATGTACTGTACATATAAAATAGGTCAGTAGAGCTGGAATGAGGACTCCCTTCACTGTGATACAGGACATCTGAGTCTCCGACCAATGGACAGACTAAATATTCCACTCCAGATTCCTCCACGTGCACAGGCCCTAAGGAAACGCTTCAGTAAAATATTTTATGTCCTCACTATTTGTAAATGAGCCGTGTCTAGGGTCAGGTCCCTTTAGGCTTCATGAATTCTTCAAAGTAGATGTGAGAAATCAGCATGCAGATTTTGTTGTGGATTTTACTTTGGACGTCATTGACTTAAGTGCTCCTGTATTTAGGCTGCAGGTTTTCTACATGAAAATCCATGCATAATCTGCAATGTGTGCACGTAGTTGTAATGTGAATTAGGGCTGGGAAATTAATCACAAGGAACCAAAACAAAATGTCAGCTCAGTGAACTTGCTTGAATCGATTATTTCAACTATTTTCCATCCGAGTTATGTGCTCCCAACCAGAGCACTTTTCTGATGCACCCAGGGTTTTCTGTAGAAACACTTGAACTATCGATACACTCTATACGGATCTATGGGAATCAGACTGAGGTTCTAATACACTTGTATTGTCAGTTTGATTTCCTGTCCATATATAAAATACTGGGGGAATTTATCAAAGCAACAAGGCTAGTTTTCTGGCACAGAATTGGTACATTTTTGGTGCACAGCTGTTTACGCATATGCCACCTTGTCCATTTTTTGACCTGCTTGCAACTTTTGATAAAAGTGAAAAGAGCAGAATAGCACAACAGACATAAAACTGGCATGAGTTATACCTGAAATATACACAAGTTTAGGATAGATTTTAATTCTGGCACATGGGACGTCCATTTCTGCAGCAGAATTGTCAAGAGGCTAGAGCCTCTTAAGGGGCTAAAGTGGCGCTGGTTCTGCCATGACAACTCGCGGCACAATCGGCGCTGATAAAAAAGACTCCAATTGAGTAAGCTTTTTAACCCAGCGATTTCTAAATGTACTGCACAGAAGATGGCACCCATTGAAGTCAATGGGAGTCTATTAATCAGCACTGATTCTGCCGTGAGTTATCGTGACAGAATCAGTGCTAACTTCCTCCATGTGAATGCCCCCTAATTTTGGCCCATCTGCCATATAATGTTCACAATATTAAGACTGTCACACTATGCATTTCAAATTCCTCTCACTGTGTGCATCAGACTATGGGAAGAATATGCAAATCTGTCTTCCATGATGTAATTAGGAAGTCAGGTGCCTCAGTGTTGCAAACCAATAGAGGGCACTCACTGGAATGTGCAAGCCCGTCTTCCCTGATGTAATTAGGAAGACAGAATCTCAGTGAAAATAGCCCAATAAAGGCTGCTCCCTTTAACATCATGCTTGACCTTCCAAGAGGCCTTTGTTTTGCAATGATGCTGGGATTATTACCAGGTATAGTCTCTCAACTGAGGACGGCCGTTTCGATGTTATTGCATCTCAGCCCGGCGTAGAGAAGACTAACCTGGTAGAGGTGAGAGGCTTAAACAGGGTAAGGGGGGTATCGTCACTCCTTGGGGAGAGACCACCATAAAGGTGGTCTCTCCCCAAGGAGTGACGATACCCCCTTACCCTGTGTGCATCAGAGACATATAGAGGTGGTCAGTGCTCTGGGAGGGAGCACATAACTTCATAAGCAAGTGAGTAACATTACACTATGCAAAGGATATTTTTCAAATTCGGGGCCTTTTTAAAAAAAAAACTAAATAGACACAAAAAGATTTTTGACCAACAGTGAATCATTATCATTATCAAGCCTGCTGGGATGACTAAGGACCATCCATGGTGACTGGATATCTACAGAACATATGCCACAATCTATCTCTGGCTGCTTCTGTCCAGAGAACATGAGAGCGAACATAAAATGGATCTACCACCTCTAAACAATGAGCAAAATTTGCTTCTAAAGGCAGTTTATCCTTTGCATTTCCTCGGCGCAGACACAAGGTACGGCACCACCTCATCTGCTTTAATAAGCACACATAAAAGCTTCTATGAAATAAAATGTTCGGGGAGTTTTCGCTACTCAGGAGGAATAACCTCTTATTAAAAACACATTTTTAATCTCTATTTAAATTGCTAACTATGAGTCCTTGGTGAACATAACGGGCCCTTCAACCAGTGCTTTCTACCTCCTTTTGAGCGCTTGCAAGAAACTGTCAGCACCATCGGAAAACGTAGGATCTTTCACCCAACTAACTGTGCTAGACAACAATTAAAACTGGAACAGATAATTCTCAAAGGGTACAGTTCTGAGATAAAAAAAAAAAAAAAACGTTTTATCAGAAGGGATTCCCGGGAGGGCCGCACTTGTTTGTTTTCCGCTCTGCATACTTATTTGTTTGTTTATTAAAATGAACTGCGCGGGTTAAATTCCAATTAGGACCATAATCACCATAGGCTCTAACGAGTCCTGGGAAAGCAGATAAGAACAAAGTGTATATATGTCTGCGAGAATACACTTGCAAATCTTTGACTGAATGTAAATTACATTGCAATCCCCGTGTCGTGCTGACCTGGCCTTTAAATGGATTTTTGGTCCCTCCTGGTGTGTACTAAGTGTTTTTATCTGAATTTCGACCATATACAATGATTAAATATGATTATTACAAGCAGGGGCTCCTCACCGCCCTTCGGTAAGAAATTTACACCCCTGGCCCTGTCGCTATTGTGATTTACAGGCGGTTAACACATTTTTTACAGTGCGCCCACTGAACGTGACGACGTGCTGAGGTGGAGCAGAAAATCAGGGATTGAACTGGTAAATGCTTAATATGTGACATAACAACATGTTAAAGAGATAATGTGCTAACGTGTGCTAACAAATGGTTTGTCTATATAAAGCATAGAGTCGTTTTATTCTACTTAAAGGGGTGGCCACGTCATAAAAACATTACCCAAATGCCTCAAGACTATGGCACAGTAAGTAAGGATCATTTTAAAGACCCCCCAACTGGCTATCTATGTGTAACCATCAGAGGGTTGTAGGTCAACAAACTGGAGTAGCTTCGGGTCTAAGTGGTCTTCAACTCCTATACAGGGTGTGAGAAGGTGACATATATCAGTCCCCATATCAGCCCCAGGTTTCTGACCTATGTGTGGTCCAATGCGGGTCTTGTGTAGGCCTCACCCCCGGAGTGGGTCCTAGGCTTGTTACTGGGCCATAATCGGCCACCGAGCCTATCGATTTTACTATTTTAACAATTTATAATAATCCTTCTTTGAAATGGCAAATTAATCAAAAGGAATTTGATTCATTTCCCAGCTCAAGGTCCCAGAGATGTGAACACTAAATATCAGGAAAACATGGGACCCCCTGGCTCCGCTCTTTTGTTTTCATAATTCCTTACGAAAACATGAATGGATAGAACCAAGCACACGGCCATCGCCACCTGGATGTCACTTCCGGCTGCCTCCTCCCTTGCCAGAATGCTATCCTTGTCGTCTTGATTGAAGGGGAGACAGAGATGGCTATGATGGGATACATAAGTCAGAATTGTGTATGGTAGAAAACATATCCATTATAAAGGGGACCTTAAAGAGGACCTTTCACCACCACCTCCACCTCTTTGCATCATTTAATAAGCAAGGCTCCATTTAGGGCGGGTTCACACCTGCGCCCGGTCTCCACTTTGCGGGTTTCCATCTTCTGCCCAAGAAACTGGACAGGCGACAGAAACCGGCAGTCAGTTTTCAAACCTATTCCCTTGAATGGGTTTACAAAGTGTCCACCCGTGAGCGTCTTCTGCCTCTCTGCGGCAAAACCGTTTTTTCTTTTACCCGGACACAAAGTCAGACATGCAAACCCGCGCTGAGTCCGACAGCTGGATTTTTCTCTGCCCCCCACCATTTCTGAGTAAGAGCCCATTCTTACAGAGTAACACTGCGCTCATTCTGACACGTAAACACGTGTCAGAGTGAGCGCTTCAAAACAGAATCCCATTGACTTCAATGCGTTCTGTCTTACGCGCGCTACACACGCTACACATTGAAATCAATGGGAGGCTTTTTAACCCATTGATTTTGATCTGTTATGTGCGTTAAACGGAACCCATTGAAGTCAATGGGATTCTGTTTTGAAGCGCTCACTCTGACACGTGTTTACGTGTCAGAATGAGCGCAGCGTTACTCCGTGGGAATGGCCCCTAATAACTGCTGTTAATTTTAGTGCTGGCTAAGCTATTTAGGCTCTCTAATGTCAAGTGGGTGGGGTCAGATGGGAGCAGACGAGGGAGTCTGAGCTCTGACACTGTCCACTTCTGATTCTGAATCGCCCCGTATCTGCTCCTGCATGAAACCGCTCACCTGAACCTAAGTAGCACCAAAACGACCTACATAGGGAATGGTGGAGGCTAGATAAAAAATTCCAAATGTGCTGAAATCCGTTAACACATGCTAATAACTGGAGATGGCGAAAGGTCCTCTTTAAATGAAGGCTTGTGAGGTTGCACACATGTATGTCATTTGTATACTATTACAAGACATATATAGATGATACAGAGCAATGTGTGTCCTTTGTCATCTGGTATCATCTGTCAGACAGTCTCCTGAATGCTTCTATTATGAGCTCGGAAATCGGTTCCTCTAGTGTTCTTCAACAGCCTGACAATAGGACTTCCTAGTCTTTACGAAACCTCTCAAATATGAAAAACAGGATTTCCAGCTTAACGAGTTCTGGAAACTTGTACAATAGTATTTTTTACGCAAAATAACATTTCACATTTAGCTTTCCCTTAGACTGCACCTGCCCCAGAAAATACACTTACATATTTTCCTGATTCAATAAAACCGATTGAAAATGTTTTTCAGCGCATTACAATCCCCCTACTATTTAGTTGTGCAAATTGCATCTACTTTTGATTTCTCCGCTCGGGCTCCTGTATCGCAGGTATACTATGCAAATGGAGAAACAGATACTGGAGACACTCTATTTTCCGAGAAAAGGATGGCCTTTGAAAAGGAACATTGGACTTAAGAAAAGCCATGAAAAGTTTAGTCTTATTGTTAATACAGAAGTCTTTTTGAAAAGAAAATAGGTCAAGGAGGATTATTTCTGATTTTTTTTTTTTTTTCTTTTATCTATTTGTCAATCTTATTGTATAGTATACAGGTCGGAAGGACAATGACAAAACTAAGCCTAATCCTCCTACTTGACCAGACTGAAGCCATCTTTATCAAGAAGAACGCTCATTGTTAAAGATGACTTAAAGAGGACCTATCATAACCTCCACCAAATCCAGTTCTCCACTGATACCAATGCAGTTGGATTTTTTCCTCTAGCCCCCACCATTCCCGAGCAATCAATGCTTTTCATGTTGGTGCCCGATATGCCATTTAGGCTCTGTATTGTCAGGTGGGCGGTGTCAGGCAGGAGCAGACAAGGAGGTGGGATTTGGAGCTCCAATCAGAGGTGGACAGTGTAAAAGCTTAGACTCACACCCCTTACCTGCTCCTCCCTGACACCGCCCACATGACAATACAGAGAAGTGCGGATTTCTCCTCCAAATTTTCCAGATCTATCCAAATGATCAGCTATGGGATGTGCTAATAACACAAGCTTGACCTACGGAGGACTCTATTTGAAACGTCCAGGACCTAAAGAATCTGCTGCTATGGCTTTGATGCTAGATACCACAAGACAACTTCAGAGGTCTTGTAGAGTACATGCCTTGATATGCGATGGTTGTTTTGGTGGCACAATGGGGAGCAACACAATATTGGGCAGTTTGTTTTAAAGGGGCTTTCTGGGCTTATCGAGTGATAACCTATCCTTAGGATAGATCATAAACTGAAGATCTGTAGATTCCAAGACCTCAGCCCCCACCAACCAGTTGTTTGATGAAACCACACTGTTGTGAAGGATGGTGTGACCTCACAAGACTAAGCTCAGCACCGCAGATTTTATAGCAACTGTGCTTAGTATCGCAGCTCAGCCTTATTGGCACCAAGTTCTAAACAGGTCATGGGCCCGATGAATGTGACATCCCATGGCCTGTGAATTGGAAGTGGAGCTACCTGACTACCACTACAAACAACTGAACGGAGAGGGGTAAGATCCCCTCCATTGATAAGCCCAGAAGACCTCTTTAATGCTATGATATCAATGTATACAAAGCACATATACACATTTGTATATGTTCCTAATCCAAGAGGATTAAAAATACTATTGGCTTTCCCGCTTTGTGCCCCCAGGGAAGAGCTATCGGTGTCGGTACTGTAGCTCTTCTCAGAAGGGCATTTCTGACAGTCAGTCAGGAATGCTCTTCCTGACAGTAGCGCCTATTGCGCCTCATAGTCATCATTGGGTAGTAAGCAGGGGTGAACCTTGGTTTCTGCCGCCTGAGGCAGACATCATAAAGCCGCCCCCCACCCCCACCCCGGAGGAGGCCAGCGGCCTACCCAATCCACCGCTCGGTGATGGTGACGCTAAGCCAGTCGAGGACAGCTGCTCCCCTGGGGCCCCGGCATAGCGCCGCCTGAAGCGGTCGCTTCAGGTCGCCTCATGGGAGGTGCGGCGCTGGTAGTAAGGCATGCCCCCTCTCACAGTTCAGCGCAATAGACGCTACTATGAAGAAGGGTGTTCCTAACTGACTGTCAGAAACGCCCTTCTGATGGTGCCGGTACCGTAGCTGTTCACCGGGGACACAGAACATGAAAGCTGTCGGCTTTCTAGCAGTGTATTAAACCGCACGTGCCCCAGGTGGTGAAAGGTCCTCTTTAATCTTCCCATTGACAACCTGGTAGACCATGTCTTCTATCGCGTCTGTTTACATTCGTACCAGAAGTCAAAAAGTAAAAAAAATCTTCCTTCATTTCTTTTTTTTTTCCACGTGGGTGACTGCAGATAGACACCAAACGGAGTGGGCCCCGTCTGCTTCCATCATTTAACGTCCATTGCTTTCATCCTGTGATGGATCAGAGCAACGGACATTAAATAACAATTCCATGAACCCCTCTAACTTCCCAAAAATAAAAACGATATATTCTAATCATGTAAAACAAAAATACTACAAAACAATGAAAAAAAAATAATCTCCTCTAGTTCCGAAAACAACTAAAACTAAATCCACCAAGGAGTCTTAGCCGTACATAGAAACGGCAGGACACAACCAGCCGAGGCTCGGAAGGGGAAAAAAAAAGCGGCATGAAATATGCCTAATGGAATTTTATCAGGCATATTTATCACGCTCAACATAAGGTAGAAAGGTTTAGATAGCTGTCACTAACACCAAGGGGTTTATTAATAGGCAAAAATCAATTGTATGTAGACTGAATTAATGAGATGGAAAAACATGCATATATCAGCTAATACAGAGGGGAACGGCCTCCGCTGAGGCATCAGTAATGAAGTAGTTGGTCCAAGGCAAGTGATGTGCCGAGGAGTTATCGGCTGGACCAAGGTGCCTCGCTGATCGCGTACAGTACAAAACCGCTGTGAAATGTAAACACTCGGCAACGGTTTTGAGCACAAAGTTGACCCCTGATGCGCATTCTGCAGACTGCTATCTACAGATTTATAAATAAATGATTAGATGGAAAATCCCCGGGGATTCTCGTCTTTTCCACAGCAATTACTGGAGCAGATTATTACCATTCAAGTAGGGTTTTCAGTTAAAGTTCATTGAATGGCAGGAATCATTCTTTGCTGTCCCCATGTCTTAAGTTACTGTGACAGAAAATCCAATGTTCGCGTGTACGGTGGAAATTTTAACAAGCTAAGTCAATAGGCACCGAAAGAACGCGCTCCGGAGTTAAAATATATTACTGTCAATAACGGATTAAATTAAGAAAGTATCAAGTTTCAAATCTGATCAATGTCACCTGGAAAAAGACGGGGATTTTATAAGGATGGGGGAGGGGGGGATTAAAAGTTAGAACACGTACGCGGATGTTTTTGTGGCTTTAAAATTTCTCTCCAATTTTTTATCACGGCGGTGATGATGGTTAAAGATGTAATGGCGGAATACAAAAAAAAAAAAAAATTCTATAAAATTTGGTGTTTTTTTTTTTTTTTTTAACCCGGTATGATCGAATCTAAATACAAAAATTCTAATTTCTGGGATTTTTTTTTCAGTTTTTTTTTTTTAAATCATTAAAATTGTACCAGTCAACCCAGTTGGCGCTACTTAGGTTTGTTTCAAGCTTCAATTCACATGTGCACAAATAAACCTGGCCATTCTTTTCCTTTAAAATAAACACGCCTGTTTTTTTGTTGTTTTTTTTTTTAGATTTGCGCAGAGGATTTTTTTTTTTATAATTAGCGTATCTTGGAAAATAATTAACTTAGATATTGTCTGGTTTTATCGTGGTTATTGCTATGAATAAAAATAATAAAATACTGAGCAAATAAAATACTAATACAAATAAAAAATGACTAATAAAATATAATAAATTACATCAATATTAATTATTAACGATAACATTTTTATTACAATTAAAGGTGTTTTCAGGCTTAAAACATTATTACTGTCTGCCTTTCATGGGTGACCTGTCCTTAGGATAAGGTCATCAATAAAAGACAACCAGGACCCCTACCGATCAGCTGTTTGAAGGGGCTGCAGCACTCCTGTGAGCGCTATGGACCCTTCTTACCATCAGATTCACAGTGGCCGTGCAACATAATTACAGTCTTTCCCATAGAAGAAACTGAGGGCGCTGTAGCTCTTTCAAAAAGCTGATCTGTGGGGGTCCCAGGTGTCAGACCTCCCTAATCTTTTATTGATGCCCTATCCTGAGGACTGGAATAACTCTCTAAAATTGATGACTTTTCTATAAGACAGATATTCAATGTAGACAGGTGTTTAAAAACTGGGAACCCTGCTGATCAGCTTTTTGAAAAAGTTGCCATGATCCAGTAAAAACTGCGGGCTCTTCACTACTCACAAAGCACAGTGCTGTACATTTGCATAGCGGCTGTGTTTGGTGTCGTAGAGTGTGAATAAATCCATGTGACTAATCTACGAGATATCACATGGCCTATGAAGCGCTCAGGTGGTTTCAAAGAGCTGATCTACAGTGAACCCTTACTGATCTCCAAATGATGACCTATCCTAAAGACAGAACGATTTAATAAGTCTTTGAAAATGCCTTTAAGGCCCTGACTAAATCATAGTTTCAGGGTTGGCATACTACCCTAACACACAGCATAAAGAAGACTCTTTTTGAACACTTTATATCTATTACTGTGGCCTCCATGGGCACTGAACACAAACCAAAAAAAACATGTGACTGGACAATAGAATCACCACTGTATAGAGCATAATAGATGGGGTGGCGAGCATTCAAGGCAGTACTGCAGGCACCGGGTAAAGAGAACATCCCCTGGGCACCTGCATGCCTGGCACCAAGAGTATTAATGCGGACGCCCCAAATGGAAACCCAAACGCAGATGTGAACCTAGCCTTAGCAGTTTTGAGTAGTCTCTAAGGCGCAGTCTTAGAGTAGTCTCACTTTTGCCACAGCGAGTTCTTGTTCTGGACCCGGACAGACAACGTAGAACTGGGGATAGGGGTGTAAGTCTTTTTTGTTTTGCCCAGAATCCTGGACACCCCTTATTTCTTTACACTGCTATCAGTACATCTATAACAAACAATGACAATCGCTATTATTATACACACTGTATTATTACGGCTCTTATTGTAGGTTTGCTATGTTGTTTCCTCTCACCACCGTCATGTCATTGACACCACCAGTGATGATTGTTACGTATGTGACCTATCATATTCTATATTCAGACATGTTTTGATGAAGCAGCAGGTTGGAGAGATCTGTTTTCTGAAAAGTGGAAACGTCTAATTACGAGGAAATTAAAGAAGTTCTAAGAAGACGAGGGATGGGAGCAGGTGTACATAGAAGGGCGTGCGGAATGTGATCGGCCAGAAAGGAGACCTGGTGTAAGAGAAAAACACAATAACACTATTTGGTGGACTACACTAAGCTCAGGTATATATATATATATATATATATATATCTTTACATATCGGTGATATATTTGGTCAGCTTTATAGGAAAGTATAAGAGATGGCAACAATAACTCCTATTTATTCTATTACTATAAATGTAACTATGTAACAAGTGATACATGTGATACATGCAATTATACAATACTAATCATTTTATAACAGATTATAATATGGTCACTTTTCAGACTCCACCCTCTCCGATAATTGGTCCCGCCTCTGATGTCATGGTCCTGACTACAGTAAGCTAATTCTGCCAAAGTGATATTATTTGATAATTTGTGGCTTGTATGTCCAACCTGCTTTATAGACTGTATAGGGTAAGTTACAAAATTAATGGAGGAGTTTGTTACCCTTAAGATGCCCATAGACATTACATTGTATTTGGGAGTGTCCCAGCTTGAAGGTTGGAGGAACTGGACATAGGATTTTCAAGGGTCTATTCTATGACTCTGTCTGTGGCATCCCAGTGGTTTTGTTACCTTTTGCAGTCTGTCAAGTATTTTGCTAACATATAATATTATATTGAATTTACAGAGAAATTGGACCACTTAACCCAGGGGTTCTCAAACTTCGGCCCACAGGCCACATGCAGTCCATAGAGGACATTTGTCTGCCCGCGCGCCGTTGCCCAGATCGCTCACTAACGGGAAATCTGATACAGGATTCCCCATTAGTGAGCGATTGCCGCTTTAAGTTGTATGTGCAAATGCACATACAGCTGAAAGCAGTCAGTGCAGAGTATGACCTCTGCCCCGACACAGGCGCGATGACGTAAATCAGAAAAAGGAGGACGTGCAGCGGCTCTTCCTGGGTAAGTGTAAGTGTGTAAGTGTGTGTATAGTTGTGTACTGAAGAGCACATAATAATCTGTACTGAAGAGCATATAATACTCTGTGTGTGCAGGGGGGCACACTGTGGAGAATATAATACTGTGTGGGGGTGTACTGAAGAGCATATAATACTGTGTGTGTGTCGGGGCATACTGAGGAGCATATAATACTGTGGGGGGGTGTACAGAAGAGCATATAATATTGTGTGTGCGGGGGGGGCGTTCTGAGGAGCATATAATACTATGTGTGTGTCGGGGCATACTGAGGAGCATATAATACTGTGTGGTAGGGGGCATACTGAGGAGCATATAATACTGTGTGGTAGGGGGCATACTGAGGAGCATATAACACTGTGTGGTAGGGGGTGTACTGAGGAGCATATAATACTGTGTGTGTGGAAGTTTACTTTGGAACATATAATACTGTGTGGGAGGGCCCGTACTGAGGAGCATACAATACTGTGTGGGGGGGGCTTATTAACGAGCATATAATACTGAGAGGTGGCCTGCTGTGAAGTGTATAATACTGTGGGGGCCACTACTGTGGAGCATATAATCTTATTTTATTTTTGTAATTATATTTCGGCCCACCAGTGGTTTGAGGGACAGTGAACTGGCCCCCTGTTTGAAAACTTTGAGGACCCCTGCCTTAACCAAATCTTTATGGTTGACACATCTACTTTATAAGCAACCCCCAGAGGTTTCCGGCAGTATCGAGGACACTGTATGTTCAGTTAAGCCAAACATGCATGTGTACTGGGAGGTCGGGGGAACTCGTCGACCAAACCTATGGCCCTTATATTTACTAAAGCTCCTCCAGAAACTACCCCCACTATATATAGAGTAGCTGACCGAACATTTAGAACTGGTGGAAATAGCACCATCTTCAAAATGGAAAAAAAAAATGGCAAGTAATAACATCTGTAATATATTATTCCCATTGCTGCCATCTATACTGGTCTGGAATGGGCCAGCCTGTGACCTCTAGGTCACATATATAAAAAATGATTTAAACCATCTCTCCTTCCATGTTCTGTACAACGTGTCTATGTAGATCCCGAGCTCCATCCACACAATACTACATTCTCAAGAATATTTCTTCAGCTGGAAATGCAACTGGCCCATAGTACATTCCCATTCCAAGTGATACTGGACCATAAAACATTGTCATTTTAGCTTATTTTATGGGACCAGCTGTGTGAATAGTTGGCCTGCAGCGATCTCACCTCATTTTTCTTTTGCCGAGTTTTGTGTTTTGGCCGTTAAGGGACATTACACACTTATAGGGAAATTTAATAAGGCTGTGTAAAGTGAAATCCGGTGCAAGGTGTCTTTTATACTGTGTGGCTGAAGTGTGAATAGTGCTAAAATGTCTTAAAGTGAAGCAAATAGTCTTCAGAAAGGCGGCGATGAGTGCCTTCCAAAAATTTCACAAAAATAAATTGTGACACCGTGCTAGGAGTTATGAACATTTCATACGTGTCTAGTGATGTCATCAGGGCAAATATGACACGGAGAAAAAGTTGTCAGGGCACATATTAAGCAAATGTCTCTCTAGAAACAGTCACCACATTTATAATTTGTGTTTTGTCTGCTATTTTAGGGCAGGATTAAATATACCACGGTAAGTGGCTGTACCACAAACAAAACTGCTAGAGATCAGCAAACCCAGAAGAAGAGGACCCTTCAAGGTGTCTCTATTGATCATTGAAGGCCCCATCAATCAGATGCCCGGGGATCTGACAGTGTAGGCTAAGGCCCTACATAGCGAGATGCAGCACTGTGGAAAAAACTACGGTAGAAACGCTATACGTTTTTTTCTCCAGAATTTTCTCCTGCAGACTTTCTTTCCTTATTATAACAAAACGGAATACACCAGACACAGTATTATTAGCGGCCATTTTCTGGTGGCCAACGGGCAAGTGCTGTCCGAGGCCTAGAAATAAAAGAAGCCACCACCGGAAGAAGACGCGGTGAAGACCTCGTTCCAGAAGATGGAGGCGGCACTGGAGAGCTCATCCGCAGCATTGGGGACGCCCCCAGTGCTGTTTGAGCGCTGGGGCCCACCCCCAGTGCTGCAAGAGAACTTATTTACATACCAACAAAAACCAGGATTCCTATGAAACGGCGGCGCGAATAAGACAACAAAAGGTAGGAGAAAAATAGCCTTTCTTAAGGCTATTCCGACTTGTTAATGAGAAAAAAATGTGATTGAATGATAGGATCCCTTTAACACAGCCATAAAGCCTCATACATTTTTAGAACAATGGAAGTCAATGGCTACGTATAGTCACCTTTTTTATTTTTCATCCACAGACTTTGACCAAAAACTACAACTGAAAGTGCGGCCGGGCAGTTTTTTAAGGATGTTTGACTCTTCACGAGGCCTGACCACCGAGACCCACCATGACAATGCCGACCATGTCACTACTTATACGTTCCGTATTGACACATCTTCTGTATTAAGTAGCACAACTTTATCAGCTGAAGCTTAAAGGATTCTGTGTATTTAGTTTCGCTGCTTATGGCCAGGACACCACCTCGTGTATGATCTTTGTATGGATCCTGATTTCCTACAGCTCTCCAACGTCTTGCCTTTGCTCTGCTCGGTCTCCTCCTGCTTATACCAATTTGTAAATGCTCGCTGTAGGTCATTTCAAAACAGCGCACACCTGAGCGAACGCTTATTAGCAGGCAACTCCATTCATTGCAGCCAGTTAAGCAAGCAAACGCTGTATCAAAGAGTATCGATTGGCAGCACCAAAGATATTTTTTTGCCTATGTGCTACAATAAATTTGGTGCCGTGAATTGCATTTGGCGCCCTCAATCAATAGGCTTTGATACGAGCTCCGCAGTACAAATCTTGTTTCGAAATCCTGCTGTCTCCAGCTAAAAGTAATATGTGTTCTTACATGTTTCAGAAAGAAAGTGGAACCATTTGTAAAATGGAGCGTAGTTCGTCTTTTTCTCTGTATATATTTATCGCACTCTTTTTCTCCTTCTGTATTTATGGTTGCCTCGCCGTCTTGCCCCCGGTATTTAATAGTCTTGGAGTGTTTTCTGCCGCTCTCGTGAACAAGATAACAACTTCGCAATGATTTTCCTTGTTAGTGATAGGGCAGACGAGAGGTTTATTAAGTCAAATGTAAGTGAATAACTGTAGTGTGGATGGGGAGGTGTAGACAATGTCTGAATCAGTAACGCTCAGCCTGCCGCTCTCACGCAGAGTGTAGCTTGATCTTTATTACCAGTGGCAAGGATAACCTTTTACCTCATTGATGATACACAGTCAGGATATGTTCTTGTCTGCTGGTCATTACTGGAATTATAGCAACAGATTGCTGCGATGAGAAAGTTACTGTGGCAGGGAGTTTGCCAGCTGGCGGAGTTCTTAACCTGTTCTGTATAGCTGGAGGGGGGGTCAGGCAACGGCAACTCAAAGGTCTCGTGTACACGGACGATGAAAAAACTGATGCTAAAAACGGATGAAATGGACCCTTTATAACGGCCATGTCAGGTTGTATTCACACAACGGTAAAAAACAGCCAAGTGACTATTTTTGTAACAGCGGTTGCACCGATCATTAAAGGCTACAATTACATGATCATTTTAGAACACAAAAATTCCAACTCAGTTGACTAAAGCCGGCTGTACAAATTAAATTTTAGACTGCCAGTCATCTGAAACAAACTGTGGTTAGTTGGTCATATGGCCCATAAGGCCAGGTTCACACAGGGTTTTTTGGTCTTTCAGGCAACTCCGCCTGAAGAATGAGCATGTCCGGAACAAACGACTCCCGTTAAAACGAACTGACCGGTTCCCATTGATTTTGAGGCAGTTACGGCCTCAAAATCCTGACCAAAACACCCCGTGTGAACTAAGTCTAAACATGGATGACCGAGAACTCTCCTGTAAGCGTTTGTCTACCCTAGACCCTTGGAAGATGAACAGATGAAAGCCATTCAATACTAATAAAGTTGGTAGTACAAACCCATGCCCACAATACAAAAATCGCCCATAGGTCCCTCATAGTCCAATACCCAACAGATCATGGCTGACAGACACAACAGATCTTGGTAGTGACCAACCTTAGTTGATGGTTGCTCTATGGGACACGGTCGTAGGTTTATGTACAAACAATCATCAGCAGACTAAAATCTAATAAGTATGGTCAGCTTTCAGGCCCGTGTCCTAGTACAGTATGCCATCTGTTTTTTTTCTGGATTGCATACTGACACATTCATAATCATAGGCCCATGCTCACAACCATCATTTCCACCGATCCATGTGCGGTCCAACAGTCCGTGCTACTAAACAGGTTCTAAGTCTGACCGGTTTTGCAGCCATTCTCTGCTGGCCCCAATGAATGGGGCCGTGGAAGCATGACCAGTGTACGGGCAGCACATGGATGACATCCGTGTGCCATCTGTGCCGTTCTATCATGGCCGGCATGTGGTCATGTGTATGAACTCTTTTAGTTAAATTTATCATTTTTCTTTTATACAAAAATTGACAAAAAAAAAACCCACCCTGTGACAGCTGAAAATCATTTGCCACACATGAGCAAAGGGTCGAAAACTTAGATTCTTTATGGCTATCCAACTGATGATGGGATCATTTGTATGAACAATCCCACCACCAACATTAACAAAGTTGCATATTTTTGTGTTATATTGGATTGGTGGTTGTTGTCTAAAAAAATTCACAAATACAACAAACTAGAACCCCAGCCCAACCATCTGGCTGCACCCTACACGCGGCCTTAAATAATTTCTCATCTGAAACCACTTTTCGATTTGGGCATTTGGACACACCGTATTCCATCTCTAATATTCACCCTCCGATTCTGACTTTCCTACTTTCCTCCATTTACGACCAGAAACTTTTTATATCCTTATTTCAACTGATCCAATAAGTAAAGCAAAAAACTCTGTAGGAATGTGAGACTCCCCATGTCCTCTGCCCAGCTGTGTCCAGAAGTCTGTCTTCTCCTATCAAAAAAGGGATTAATATTGGCAGAGTCAGATGTATGACTGACCATGCCAAGTTTTTCTTGCAATTTGGATGGTTTAGTATAGGAAGGCAGCTATGCAACCGTTTAGACTTTTGTTACGCGGACTTATAGCTATTGGAATAAAAAGAATCTTTGATAGAAAAACATATTGGAAAAGACCTCCCCAAGGCTGGAGGCGCACAGGGCGGAAATTAAGTGTTTTTGCTTGCAGAGTGGAACTAAAAACTTTTAGATAACTTTTGATTTTCTGGCACATTCTAGTTAATAAAGTAGATTACGAAATGTATTGATACATTTTGGCTCTTCTCTGTGGAATTCTGCATTTCTTTCTACTTTCTCTTGAGAGCTGTTGCCACTTCTCGTGGTGTACGGAGTACAGGCTTGTGTGTAACGTTAGGAGTATAAGGGTAAGTTCATACAGAGTTTTTTGGCCGGGATTTTAAGGTCGTATCCGCCTCAAAACCCTGACCAAAAAGACGGCTTCCATTGAAATCAAATGGAGCTACTCAGGTCTTTTTCCAGGAGCCTTTTGTTCTGGCTCCAGGAAAAAAGAAGTGAGACGCCCATTCTTCAGGCCGTTTCGCCTGGCGTTTTGGCCTGAAGACACTCCCTCCTCCAGACTAATCCCATTCATTGAGTAGTCGGTGAGTAGTTTCCTCTTCCTTTACGAGGAGTTATTCAGGTTTCGCTATTATTCCCAGATTATGCCCTTGTTTCTTTGAAAACCAGATAATAATCTATAGGGATCTACCTACCAGATGGTGGGACTAGCAGCAAGTTCCTTGTTTTTCAGCATTGAGGTGTCTTATTTGCATATTCTTTACCCACAATGTTTTGTCTTATAAGACCCTGTACCATCTATTCCTAATGAAAAGCATTACTTCTTCAGACCCACATCGAGATCTCTCACACAACCAGCCAGTACCTTGCACTGATAAGAGGCAACAATCTTGAAACAGCTCTTTGTGGACCCTATTATTTTTGGAGGGGTTATTCCTTGAAAACAATGCATTAATCTCAGCGGCGTAACTAAAGTCTTGTGGGCTCTGGTGCAACCTTTTGTACGGGGGCTCCCTACCTCATCCCTACAGCGAATTCTAGATAGTGATGGTTACTAGAGATGAGCGAACATTAAAATGTTCGAGGTTCGATATTCGTTTCGAGTAGCCCCTCAATATTCGACTACTCGAATTGAATATCGAACCCTATTATAGTCCATGGGGGGAAAATGCTCGTTTCAGGGGTAGGCAATGCCCGATCAAATTATACTTACCAAGTCCACGAGTGAGGGTCGGGCTGGATCCTCCGAGAAGTCTTCTCCGTGCAGTGTCCCCGCCGCATCTTGCGGCTCTGAATTCACTCTGCCAGGCATCGGGCCTGGGCAGAGCCGACTGCGCATGTCCGCACTCCAAGCGGGCATGCGCAATCGGCTCTGCCCAGGCCCGATGCCTGGCAGAGTGAATTTAGAGCCGGAAGACGCCGCGGGGACACTGCACGGAGAAGACTTCTAAAGGTAGGAGAAGAACCAGTGTTGATTGGCCGAATGTATAGCATTCGGCCAATCAATGCTGGTTCTGCATCAAACTTTTACATTCGAACAGCGAGTGGTAGTATTCAATCAAATACCTACTCGATCGAGTACTACTCGCTCATCTCTAATGGTTACGGGTGCTAAGAAGTTTAATCCACCTTAGTGTGGTTATGGTAAAATGTAAGTCTCCTTAGCTTGTGGGCCAGTGCAATCTCAATACTGATGCCAGTGCTTATGGGCCCCCTAAGGCTCTTGGGCCCCAGTGCAACTTCAGCCTCTAAAGTTATACCCTGCTTAATCTATAGGGAGCTACCTTCCAAAAAGTGGTGCTAAGAGCAAATTCCTCTTTTTCCTCAAAATGGTCTTGTTTGCATGTCCCTTCTTAGCATGATGTAATTGTCTCACGTGTTACATTTATAGCTTTACTCCAAAATATGTAGTGGATGCCCTCAATGACTTAAAAACTGAGCCCCGACTGGGATTCTTTAATGAATGCCTACAATGGTGCTGAATTCTCCACAGCACCACCGGGGTTAAGGACAGGTCTGTAAGGCATAAAATATATAGTTTTCCAGCCCCTCTTTTTTAATGAATAATTAATGCAAGTGGCTTTGGAACGCTCCTGCAATATAAGGCACTTTTAGTTCTTCTGCTGTGAAGACGTGTGACCATTTGAGACCTCTTGGGAGATCTGGCAAGGTTCTGGTTCCAGACTACTGCCAATATATGGCAAGGTCTCTCTTCATTTTTCAGAAAATACAGTTGGAAAGCAAACCGCACACTTGAGACAGTCACTCCTCTGTTTTAGCCAAAAGAAAACACGCTCGAAAAACTGTGAAAGCCAAAAGACTATGAGTTGTGTTTTTTCTATTTTATTTTCTTGCACTTTCTCGCTCTCTTTTTTTTTTTTTTGCATAGCAAAAACCACAAAATCCACAAACAAAATGCAATAAAATGACTTTGGTTTTCAGTCTACCACCTCCGTGGAAATTAAAAAAAATCAAAGAGAAGAAAAAAAATAGAAACAGTCGCTCTCATCAAATATCCCAGAACCCCCCGAAAAAAACCACAAGTTTCGGTAGTCCGCAGAGGAAACATTCAATGAGGAGCGGAATAACATTAAAACATTTGGGTTTAGAGAGTCATGCTGAAGGAATGATTTCCCGTGTTTATAAACACGGCGCTAGAACACGGCGAGTAACATGAGTTAAAAAATAAGGCATGACATTGAAATATGGATTTAATTTTTACAGCTATTTTACTCAAAGTCTTCCAACTGAGAGGCAGCCAAATATTAAAGGAGGCAAGAATTTCACACAGATCTCCCCTTACGTTCCTTTTTGGAAATGCGGATAGAAATAAAACATGGAGGGGAAGGGGGGGGGGGGGGGAATGTTTCAGTTTTTTGTTACAATGTTACTAGACTACGCCCAGATGGAATTAAAAAAGTGTTTTCACTTTGCACACAAGCCATATACACACACACATGGATATACTGTAAGGAGCAGGTCGGCAACAGGACTGCTGCAGGCGTCGGTATGAAAGGACCCTTTGTTCGTGCTAGCTCAGTGGTACAAGCTCACTTTAATTTTATCCCTGGGGATTTCTAGTATCTTAGCAGGCAGCCACCTCCAGGATGCTCCTCCTGCATCGATAGCTACAAATACCCGGCTAATGAATGTGTCTGTCTCTCAATATGCCATAGTGTGGCGTGCAATCGAATTTTCCAATCCTGCACTGAAAGGACGTCTCCGAGAGCCATGTTGACTAGGTATTCATTTAGCGCACAACATCCACAGGGCTTGTAGACATAGAGGGACCTCTATTTAGCATCTAGTGAGGAGATAATTGATCCTGAGGAGCATTGTTATGGAGTGTACTCAAGCTCGTTCCTTACCTGGAAGACAGCCTGTCAAAAGTCTGCGCAAATGTGTGCAAACACCGCATATAAGACAAAGCTAGAAGGTTATGTACGAGAAGGAGAGAGGACAAATCCAGTTATAATTCATATTAATGATCGGAGACATTACGACTAAAAACTGAAAACAGAAATATTTCAAATCTGGGTAGAGATTGACCATTTGCATACTTTCATGTTTGCTCCTAAATAAAGGCACTGCCCCTTTAAGACTAGTCATGAGGTTGGGGTATAGTTTGATCAAAATACAACGGAAGGGATTTTGCAAACAGATCTTCTGACTTCTGCCCCAGCCAATGTGCCCATACCCAAATATATACACCAATTTGCAAAAAAACTGGTGTCAAATGATGATAAATCTGGTGGTGGCCTTGACGGTCGCACCCACAGCACATTCAGTCCCCTTTTCAGAAAGTGTCATGGGTGTTGTAAATTATTTTTTCACAATTGAAGATTAATTTTTGTTTTAATCGGCATAAACATCAGTTTTGCAACTTTTGGGGAATTACTAGTAAAAATTGCTGAAATGGAGTCAGCTCAAAAAATCCATGAGAATATTTCTATTATTTTCCTCTATTCCATCCTGTCTCACACTGGCATTGGCTAAAAGGAAAGGTCTCTAACTATACCCAACCCAATCAGGATGAATAACCAAAAATCAGTGGCATGGCATGGCATATAAATAGGGGGCATGGCAATAAAAAGTGGACATCTTAAAATAATCATCCGTTAATTGTTAGTTAGATTTGGGTCATAATAACTCTGCCTTATATCGGGGCTTAAAAAATCTGTCCCAATATACATTTTCTTTCCTAGTTTTTGAAACTTTTTTTTTGCCTGGGATAAGTTATTTTACACCATTGGTTTGCTCTGGGTGGGCAAGGCTAGGTCCACTTGCTGTGAATTTAGTCTGGGTTTTGCATTGAGTTTTGCAGAATTCACAATTTTCAAAAAAAATTATTTTTTGGAGGGTATAAAATATTCAAATCTATTCTGCAGGATGTAATTAGGAGAACAGTGCCTCTCTGTATGCCGCCCTCTAGAGGGCAGCCCCCTTAACATCATGCATGACTCAGTTTATAAGCCTACTAACATGATGCAGAGTTTATTGCCAAATTAGTATTTCTATTCCAAAAGGAACAGATTCCCAGCTATGGACAGGGCTGTTTCGGTCTTTTGGACCTCCTCAGCATAGCGAAGGGATACTGATTCGGCAGAGTGAGAGACTATAGACCAGGGTCAGAGGATAATTTTTTTTCTAATCCAAAATCCCCCGTGTACTCCAGGCCCCTGCCACACACTGCACAGTTTCATCTGGAATGACAGAGCACAGACGACATTTTTATCTGAAAACTGTGCCTAGGGAAAAAAGGAAGTCGATAAAGTTACTAGCAGCCCATGCATGCTGACTTTTTTAATCTCTTATTTGTACTGCCCTATTGTTAGATAGACTTTAAAGATCATGTCGCCCAGGAACAAATATTATGGAAGGCCTCCACTAGTCAAGGTAGTCATAAAACAACAAATAGGCTATACGTTTGATTAAAATATCTACTAAGAACATTATGATCACTTCTGACAAATTTTCTTTAGAATGACAGGGGTTTTATGGGACTTCCCTATATATCAATATGTGATTGTTCAGAGTCTCACACCTTGGAGAGCCATAGCTCACTTCCTGTGTCAATGACGTCATGTTCTTTGGTCACTTGGTACAGCAGAGGTTCAGTCCCACAGAAGTGAATGGTGATTATCTGCAATACTGAGCACAGCCTCTATACAGTGGGTGGCGCTGTGCTTGATACTTAGGGAAGAAGTCGCAGCATTTCACCTGAATGTTGTACTTTGTTCAACCAGCCAAGGGGTGGGGGGCCTGGGAGTTGGACCCCCCCCCCAATCACAATTCTAATAAACTACAAGCATCCATTCAAACGGATGACATGAGGCCCCCTGTTCCAATGATAGGTGAGGATCCTTGGAGTGGTTCGCCCAAGGCTCTAATGAGACATATTTCAACGATTCATCGACCCCTTTAATAATAAAACTATGCTTTGTATTGATCCTAATTGATTGTGTCACCTTATTAAATTATCGGTAAACATAAACCCTGTTTCGAGAGTTGTCCAGGCGGGGGCCGATTCTTTTTTTTTTACTAAATGTAGATTGTGAGCCCCACATAGAGCTCACAATGTACATTTTTCCCTATCAGTATGTCTTTTTGGAATACGGGATGGAAATCCAAGCAAACACGGGGAGAACATACAAACTCCTTGCAGATGGTTTAATGCCCTTGGTGGGATTTGAACACCAGGACTCCAGCGCTGCAAGGCTGAGGTGCTAACCACTGAGCCACCGTGTGGCCCCTGGGCCGATTCTTTTGTGATGTCTGCAAGGAGTGAAATCTGATCCTCGGCAACAATTTCTCAAGGGGTTATCCAGGGCTTGTGTCAGAACTTACTTCTTATGAGATTCTTTATGTACCAAACTTGAGTCGTTCCACCTCCTACCTCCTCTCCTGCATTCACAGGTGGTTCTGTACTATGGAGACTGGCTTTACCATTATAATGATCTAGTCTACCAGCCCCATCCACTAAGGCATGGGGTAGGATACTGGTTCTAGTCATGGGACCCATCCTCGGAACCCGTAGGTTCATCATATAACATGACATACTCCCCAAATAAACCCTTTAAACCCTACACTAATCATGATAAATCTCAGTATCAAAATATCTGTTTTCGTAAAGGAGTACAAGATTCCGATAACCTGGGTTTCGGCCAACACAAAAATGGATTCAAGCCCATTCATCATCCCATATAGTTAAGTCAATGTCAGAAATGGAGAATCTACGTTAAAGGTGAATTTCCTACAGTGATCTGAAGATGTAACCGGCCAAGGACTAGGGCTCCACCGTGTTTTCCTCGCTAGATTAACGACACGACATGAGACACGCGCCGAAAATCCAAAAAAATCGTTTCTAAATCATCCCGTTCTTCAAATGTCTTAATAACAAAGCAATTTTCCTTCATAAACTATCAGGATTAGCCGTGCCGTGGAACACGCTAAAAATAATTCCTGCTTAACCCAGGACTCAAAATTAAAGGAGATAAAACAGGCAAGCATTAATCTATGTCAATGTGATAAATGCATTACTCGGACAAAGTGGCAATCACAAATACGCACCGGCACTAAATTCCGTCTGATAAATTCTAAGCAAACACGAGGAACGGTTCTTGATCCCCTGCAGATGGACCCAACCACTGCACGTGCAAATGATTAATACGATTCCAGTCCAAAACTTTGGAGATTTAACTTTATCATCCCTTTTCCCGAAGTCGAAATGGCAGAGCAGCCGTCTTTAATAAATGGCGACCACGTTACTATCAATGGGAGACTCCTGGTGGAAATTGCCACGGCGTTAAGAGTTTATCAGAAGGAAGACACGTTGACTCGACTGACGATTGATCACAGTTTTCAGAGTAGAACCAAAAATGGATACATTGCACAGTCTGGGGTAACCTTACCATGTGGCACCTCCACATATCATTAATCAGGATGGGCAATTCCAGGCAAGCAGCCAACATTCGTCCTATTACTGGCCACATCACCAATCCTCCAAGGACGACATATTCACCTGCTGTGCTGGCACCGATCCCTTCATCATAATATCTCTCTTACTGAACTCCATTACATTCGACATGGTAAGAGGCCCCAGTAGAGGTCTGGCAGGAATAATGCAGGCATTATTTCATTTTAACAGCACCACAACTATTTCTAAGATTAAAGTATTTAAAAAAAAAAAAAACTGTTTGGAAATGTAAAGTAGCAGAATTCTTGTTGCGTGTACATCGGCGCTGACAGCGGCGCGGACGCATTGGATCCCAAACTGCAGCCTGGCAGTGATTAAAAAAATCCAGGAGAGTAGAGTAATTATATACAGATGAGAATTCGGTCAGGTTACATGTGGGAGAAGGCAGAGCCCAAAGCCCTTGTTTTAAGATTTAGGACTAGTCAGATGTGGGGAATAAACATGTCAATAGGGGGCATCACTCCCACCTGGAGAGCCATTCTGGTAGGCAGAATACATAGGGGGGGATTTATCACGACCCGTTTTGCAGTTTTCTGGTGTGCAAGGCACGTTGCAAAGTTGCAATTTTTCTCCAAATTTTCTACAAAAAACGGGACCTTTCTCTTAAAAGAGAGTGGGGCTTCAATTTTTGACACAAGGACCACCCAAAATGCTTCAAAATTATTGAGAAGCCTACACCATCTTTTGATGCATCTCATGTGTAGCTATTAGGACAGACAGACTAAACACCAGGTCTTATCACTAAACTGGTTGTCCATGATTCGCTTTTATGACTTATCAAACATTCATGGTCTATCCTAAGGGTAGTCCAAAAAATATATAAAAAAAGAAATCATGGACAATCCCTTTAAGATGTGGTGCAAGTTCTTGTAAGTCCTAGTTTGCTTGAAGAGGACCTGAATCTACTGAGCCTTTCTCACAGAGCACCAGCACTACTCTTACTTGTATCTGCGTCCTTAGGCAGGGTTCACACGGTGTAACGTGCCGCGTGACGTGGCACGCAGACGCCACGTGAGCTTTTGTGGGCCGTTCACTCTCCTATTGATTTCAATGGGAGTGGGGATCATATGCGCCGTGCTATTTTGCGGCCGTGATTTTGCCGCAAAATAGCAGCCACATGGGAGCGTGAATGGCCCGCAAAAGCTCACGCGGCGTCTACGTGCCACATCACGCGGCACGTTACACCGTGTGAACCCTTCCTTAGGCCAATGGCTCCCTACCCCACAATCCTCTGTAGTACATAATAGATAGGCATCTATGGCCAGGGTAGACCCAACTATGCAGTGACATGGGACATAAAATGGGAAACAAGTCATCATGGCAGTCTGGGGCAGACAGAGAAGAAAAAGGAGAGCTCACTCTTGGATAGAAGTGAGTGGAAGCTATGGAAACACCATGGAACAGCATGCTACGTGGTGTTCGTAAGACCCATTCACATCTATGGGAGTTACAGAAACAGCTCAGAGAGCTACGATCATTCTGTAAAGCTCAAGGACAGCCTACATTTCGCCATCACCCTCTCATTTTAGAAATAGGTACAGGTCCCAGTAGTGGGACGCACATACACATAGATGCTGTGATGATGTCACTGGGATGCTGATCCATGCCGACTCCAGTGCCGTGGCCAGCTGCGCTAGGTTACGCGGTTGAGCATCCATGGTGCAAACAACCCAATCGAGGTAATCACACAGATTCTCGATTGGGTTCAAGTCCGGGGAATTTGCTGGCCAAGGGAGTACGGTAATCTCATCCTGGTGCTCCTTGAACCACGCACGTACACTGCGAGCTTTATGACACGTCGCATTGTCCTGCTGGTAGATGCCATCATCCTGAAGAAAAACAATTCACATGTAAGGGTGAACATGGTCCGCAAGGATAGATGCATACTTGTGCTGATACATCGTGCCTTCCACAATGATGAGTGCACCCAGATGGCTGATGACACGGGCCTTCTGCCATTGGTTATTTAACGTTGATGTCAAAAGAAGGCGGTGGTCGCATTAATATGGCCGGACTGTGTATATCTGACCTGTGGATATGCCATAAAATATCTTTTGTGGGTAAACCGCTTTAATTACAGTGTATGTTAGTCTGAAAACTACAGTTACTTGAATCCCATCACAAGTTCAGATTGCTCTCCTACTACTACGACATGCTTTACACTGCAACTTTGCTTCGCCATACTGGTTGCTGTACGTAAGTGCGAGCCCAGCACAAGTTCTCTAGTAAGCCAGCAAGGAAAGATAATCTCCGTTAGAACATAATAAGTACCAGGTCATATATACGGGAGTCAAACAAGACCGTATATACTCGAATATAAGCCCCTAATTTTACCACAAAAAACTGGGAAAACTTATTGACTCGTGGATAAGCCGAGGGGGGGAAATGCAGCAGCTACTAGAAAATGTAAAAAATTAAAATGGTCGGAGTTTTTGGGTGCAGTAGGTGCTGGGAAGGGGAGGGGGTGTTTTGGTTGTCTGTCTACCCCTTCCCTGAGCTTGAGGACTGAGTGTCGTCCCCCCCACACTTGGAATTCAGTCTGGCTGAATATAGGGGATCTGCAGTGCTCCTATTAACCCCTTCCTGACGGAACAGGAGCACTGCAGATCCCCTATATCCAGTAGACCGGGCACTGTCAGACACAGGGATACCTAATGTGTTTGTGTTGCACAGTCATTCTCTACTTTTATATGTATTCTAGGGAAAGGAGGGATTTACAACTTTTATTTTTTTAAGCTTTTTTTCCCTACTCTTTTATGAGAGATTCTATACATTGATAAAAAAAAAAAATAAAATAAAAAAAATATATATATTTTTTTTTTTTTGCTGACTCGAGTATAAGCCGAGGGGGGCTTTTTCACTACATAAACTGTGCTGAAAAATTCGGCTTATACTCGAGTATATACGGTATATATTCTATTTTACATATTATATTGATACATATTATAATATCTAATAGTTGCTGTCCTCTCTGGGCTCTCTAACCTATATTATATACAACAATTATATTTATACTAATTTTAGAAGCTCCTATGATTATATATTTAGGTGCAGGGTAAAACTATCGGTTCAGCATTGCAGCCGCGGCCCCTGTACACAATGTATTGTGTGTTGTGCTTCACATTGATAATTCAAAATAATACAATAAATTTGCAGTGGAGGGGTTAAGTGCCCCCGCCTTATCTATTGCAGCACGGCTCATCCATTATAGCCTGACTTCCTTGTCATTTTGGTGTCCCTTGTCACACTGACAAATGATTTATGCCTGGTTGGTTTTGCACATCGGACACTGCACTTAGTTATGTTTATGTGAGTCATTTTAAGACCTTGCTTTCCTTCACTCATTGTTTCCAGCTCTTGAATGCATGCATTTAGGAGACATCAGTAAGCTAATAAAGGTATCATCTCCACTCAGCTACTTGCAGGTGACAAACTGCGTCCATTAAACGGACGACTATACTTCATTCAGCAAAAGGGATTTAATAGTCAAAGCTGCTGCGGGTTAAAATATCATTTCATTTACGGTCTCTCTCTGAATGGAAAGTCATTGGAAAGTAATAAAGTCGTGAATGAACTATTCTGATGGTCGTCTAATGCTCCGCTGACCGCTATTAACCGCTAGTCCACACTACTGAGCGTCTAATAGGCAACGCCGTATGCAAAGGAAAGGAAGATGTGACTGTAAGCCGGAGGGAGGCTGCAGAAACTTAAGCCGGGGCAACAACGTCTTCAGCATTTACAAGGACATATCACACTACATTACTTTACTCAATTGGAATTAATCCTTCTGTGTACAGATATGACTGTTACATGTTTGTTATGGCGCCCCCTGGTGATCATCTGATTTCCAAAAAGCCACATCTAGTGCATATTGTCAGAATAATCCCCATCGGTCAAGGAAGAATTGATTTGATCTACTGAGCATGTGCGACCACCGCCACTGGACATTAGATGGGACATTCTGAAAGAGAATCCAAAGTACACTAGGGGGCGCCATACCAAGTGTTTAACAGTAAATATAGAAGACGTTATTAAACAATCCCAATTGAAACATGTGAGTCTTATGAAATCCATCCGAAAATAGTATTTTTTCCATCGCTGGACAGGAAGTGAATGTGTAGTCTAGGGATCCAAAAGATAAGATAAGATAATCCTTTACTAGTCCCACCACAGGGAAATTCAGTGTAAGGCTGGTCTTACACAACCGTAATGTAAGTCCACAAATGGTCCGCAATTGAGGGTTTTCAATTGCGGACACATTATAGTCAATGCGGCCTCTTACACCACCGGATATTGTGTCCGGGCTGCAACCGAGGTCCGCAATTTATAGAGCATGTCCGTAATGGCCATGAATTACGGCACAGCACGGTCTCGCCCATAGAACTCTATGGGTGAGTGCGGCAGGACACGGACGTCTGTGGAGTCTATGTTGCCGATCAGGAACTTGCGGACCGTACATTCAATACGGTCGCGTAAGACCAGCCTTACAGTAGCATGGATAATACGGTAATATATTACAAGATAAGAACACATACAAGCTAAGAATAGCAGATAGAAAATATACTAGGAATCAAAGCAACTAGGAGAAAAAAGAAAGACTCAGGATCATTTAGTTCTCTGTGTGGAGTGATCTTCGCTTAGCCTGATTTAGATTATACAGCCTGACAGTGGTTTGGAGGAAGGATCTCCGATAGCTCCTTCTCACACTTGGGGTGAAGCAGTCGGTCACTGACAGTCCTGCCCAGTGCCATCACAGTCTCATACATGGGATGGTCTCCCTCATGGAGCTCACCATGGGTGGGTGACAAAAGAACTATTTAATAAAAATAGAATAGAAATGGGATTCCGGAGGTCCATCCAACACATGGTATCATTCCAGTTACCGTACAACGCAGCATTTTATGGGTTTTTTGCCACTGCATTTTCACATCATGGGGGCCTCAGCCTAATAAACCCATTCAAGGGTAAGTTCACACAGCTCTTTTGCAGGATGAGAATACCTGCTGTTTTTGACGTGACATGGTATTCTTTCCCTCCAGAACACCGTTTTGGGATGGGCCTTGAAAATCTTTTCATAGTGGCTAACTGGTTGTATGGACTGTCATTGTGTTCCAAGACCGAGGACACATAGGACAGATCCGCTGCAGGATTTCGAACCGTGGAACCAAAGAGTCAAAATCTGCCAGCTTTCACAGCGATTTCTGTGTGGCCAGCCTAGTTTTCCCCTTTTGCATTGCATGGGTTGAATTCTATTGGCGATCTGCGAGTTCACAATGCACAACGTGAGACACGACACGCCGCATTTTTATCTGATGTAGCAGCCAATCATTTTGTGTCTTCACCAGTTACAAGAGACCAGATTATCAACATACGCCGTCTCCCTTCCTGCGAATGTTCAGAATCACAAGGTACAAGCCTTCAGTATGTCTATGGAACAACCGTCGAAGGTTGGTGTGAAATAGCCGGAGTCCTGAGGCGTTCAGCTACAAGTTTGCTCCCATTCCTAAAGGGATTTTCTAACAAAAAGTATACAACATTTAAGTTTTGCATAAAACAATAAGTTTGAGGGCCAATGGACTGTTGACTGTAACAGCCAGGCTCACCCTCTCCTGATCCTATAAGGGATCCCATGCTCATGTTAGCGTAGCAGGGTCTGGGTTGAGCTTCAACCAGAAAACTCTTTTTCATTGGGATGTCATGGATGAGCTTAAATACGTGGTGTGGAGAGATGGATATGGGACGTCTGGGCGTGATTGGTGCTTTACATTGGGGGTGGGCTGCTATTTTAAGGATGGTGGTTGGGGTGGGTAGATAGTGGGTCTACGTGTTTGGGTTTGTTTAGAAAAACAGTGTTTGAGAAAAAAACGCTGCAATAAACCAATCCACAAATTCATTATAAAATGAACAATAACAGGTTCATGCTAGCGATCGTCTCTCCGTCGTTCAGGTCCACAGAGACCCAAAAGACGAAGATCCCACCCGCTACCATCCGGTTACCTGCAGACCCCCCACAGCTTTAGGGACATCTCTCTCCGCTGGCTTCAGTATAAGGGGGCATACACACGGAGTAACGTGTGTAACACATTGAAGTCAATGGGATTCTGTTTTGCAGCGCTGATTCTTACGCGATTTATCGTGCCAGAATCAGCGCCATGTGAATGCCCCCTTAGGCCGGGTTCACACGGATTATTCTGGCTCGTGATTTGGTACGTAGACGCCGCGGGAGCTTTTGCGGGCCGTATACGCTCTAATTGTTTTCAATGGGAGCCGGTACCATATACGCGGCGCTATTTTGCGGCCGTGATTTTGCTGCGGCCGCAAAATAGCGCCGCGTATACGGTACCGGCTCCCATTGAAAACAATGGGAGCGTATACAGCCCGCAAAAGCTCCCACGGCATCTACGTACCAAATCACGAGCCAGAATACTCCGTGTGAACCCGGCCTTATACTGAAGCCGGCGGTGAGAGTTGTCCTCTGTGCAGGACTGTTCTCTCTGCCGATTTTAGTCGGAATTTGTGGAGACTCCAACGTAGATGTGAACCTGGCCTAAGGCAAACAGAATGATATAAAACAGATAGGTCTTTATAAAAGGGATTGTAATCCGAGGTGTGGATTTATATAACTGTAGATTCCACACTCAAGATCTTATTAAACCTGAGAATATTAATAAATTATAAGACCTATGTTATTGAGGATGCTTAAAAATTTGGGGACTGTGTAACAAAAATGATGTACATTCATTAATAATGAAGGATTAGATTGGAATTGTGTCATTTGTATTAGGTGGCGCTAATATATATAGTGTGTGTGTGTGTGTGTGTGTGTGTGTGTGTGTGTGTGTATATATATATATATATATAGAGAGAGATTTTTATATATAGATTTTTATATATAGATTTTTATAGATTTTTACATATATTTTTTATATGTATATAATATATATATATACATATGAAAACACACATACATAATATACAGTGTATATATATATATATATATATATATATATATTTTTTTTTAATAATTGATAAAAACTCAGAATTCTGATTTTTCATCTATTAGCAAAGTTCAGACAAATTAACTAGTAGTCGGTAAAAATTTTTAAAAAATAATGCATAGGTGTTAGAATATAGAATGTGTAATACACGACAAGGAATACTTTGTGTTTCTAAAAGAGATGCTGGTTTGATAAAGCTTTCCTTTGAAGTAGTCATCCTTTCAGGATCTAGGGACCATTTGACATGGTTTCAAGGGCTGGCTGCACATGCTGTCCTGAATAGATTCCCAAGGGAATTTGTGACCAAGCAAACTTCTCAAGTAAGCTAACCAGGCAATACAGAAGAAAAATCAGGTAGGGATGCATGCAAGGGAAAAAATGGCAAAGACAGGAAAAAATAAGAAAAAAATACACTAAAAAGCCAAAACAGTCTAAATACTATTCAACGCGAAATAAAGGGATTTAGACAAAGAACATACATAAGCCACATGTATCCCAAACCTTGTATTACATTAACATGAGATTTACTATATAAGGACAAAAATACTAGAATATAAGAATATGATTTACTATATGGTTTTTATGGGGTGATGAAGAGCCCAAGTGGACAGCAGTGAAATAGATAAAATACTGGATAATATGGCAGGACCCCGGGGACATAGATAAGCAATAATACTCTATTACTATTAAACGAGTCTCCCTATCTTATCTACATATAACATACCCATAGTGTTGTGTTTCTACGACATATATAGAGTGGGTGGTCGTCAATAGAGAGCCAATGACTGCTGGAGAGAAGCAGACCATCAAAAAGTGCACAAAAGGGGTTTGAGCAATAAACCAAAATATGGATGATGGTGAGGTTGTCCGGGACTAATGGATACTGATTGCCTACCAGGCACAGTGCCAAACACTGTATAGTGGCCGTCCTTGGTATTGCAGCTCAATCCCATTCATTTGAATAAGACTGAGCTGTGGAAGGACGTGTGACCAATAAACATGTCGTCTCTGGCCTGAGAAGACTTACTGGCGCTCAATATCATAGCCATGGACCACCCTTATAATGTCATTACAAGGATTAATTTAAAAATGGTTTGGCTGATATTACTTCCATGAGGTGGACATGGACTAGAGCGATGGCTTTCTTCCCTCTTGAGAAGAGTTGCATACTTTTTTTTTTTCCCCAGGGTCAGATTCTCTACACCAACTAGATCTCCAAAAGAAGGTCCAGTTCCTCCCAAGAGATATTCTGATTAAAAAAAATGAAAAAATAAGTGAAAAGATGGTGTTGGTTTGGCTACATACTTGGGGCAGAGAAGATGTTGTTTCAGTAGGAGGTTGACATTTTTTAATGATATGGCAAGACCTTATTGAATATTAGATGCAAAGTCAAGAAAGTGAATTCGGGAGGCTAAGACAACAAGTCTAACTCCTCCATTTTTCCACTTTCATATGTGGCTCAAAGCCATGGTCCGACATAAGCCGCGAAGACCCTGTAGTCCGAAAAAAGCTAGTGATGGTTACATATGTAGGTTCATAGTAATTCAACTTATATATCTAAATAATTATACAATATCAATCAACTGAATATCACAATTAAAACACATCAATCATATTTTTTGGTAATTCTCCCCCCTCCCCCACCAACTCCAACTGTACCCAAAACTGTCCGCAACTCTGTCTCCACTCTAAATGAGTCATTTAGAAATAAATCTATAATAAGGGCTAGTTCACACGGGGGCAAAGGGGAGGATTTTGACAGCGGAATCCACGTCATAATCCGCCTTTTACAATGGTGGTCTATGGAGACCACTAGCGTTCTAGCAACTGCCGATAGCTGAGCCACGGCTTCCGCCTGGCAGCCGCAATCTCCGGCGACGGCCCATTCATTTGAGCCAACTCCGGGGTGGGGGAAGCCGCGACCGCAACATCGTGGCAGGGGGGTTTTGACCATATTTTGACTTGGCTCTCTCAAAATCTGCCCCCCATGTGAACGAGCCCTAAGGGAGTAAGGGCTAGTTCACACGACCAAAACAGAGAGGCTTTTTTTTCGGCCTATTCACTTTACAGGAGGGGAAAACAGCCTGGCTTTTTTTGAAGCTGTTTTTTTTTTTAAAAAAAAAAAAGCTCCAAAAAGCGCAAGGTCCAAAAAAGCATTAGGAAGCTTTTTGTTTCTGGACCAAAATAAGCCACATGTAATTTACGTGTGAACTAGTCCTAAGGGGTTGTCAAACCCTTTCCCATATTGTAAAAAAGCCATCGTCCCTTATAGAACCTCCAACTATTCTACAAAAAAACATAGGGCGCGAACGCACAAAAAACACCCAACAACATCAGTTTGTTTCCATACAACCATCCGTGGCGACTTTGTGAAGTCATACGCGACTGTGCGGTCCCATGATACAGGCCATAAAGATTGAGAGCCCCCAAGCCCCGAGGAACGCCTGCGTAACATCAGTCTATGTGACCAACATTGGAACGTCGGTGGTGGATACGGAACATACTATAGAAATCAACCTGCTTTGAAGCTATTATGGAAGGTTCTTTGATACCGCGCTTGTATACAAAGAGAGATCCCTCAGTAACAAGGTTCTGAAAACGAAAGAGCGTCTCTATGCTATTTTTATATTTTTGCATCACCTTGTTGCCAGGAATTC
>NC_134274.1:13884858-13919858 GCF_031893055.1 Leptodactylus fuscus | reverse complement strand
AGATAAAGTTCTGACGTCAAGCTCTCCAGGTTTCCCTTGCACCAACTCCAAATAAATCCCAAATCCCCTTCATCAAAGTTGCATTTCTTTATGCGAAATCTCAGAATGGGTAACAAAGCCATCAATGCCTCATCATTGTCCAGTTTTCCAGTGTAACACCATCACGGCCTCACCTAGGGAAGGCTTTGGAAAGCGATCACTTCGTAGCCTCCAAACCAGATGTTTGTTCTCATTTTTTCTAGAGGAAAAAAAAATCCTTTATATCTCTTCACAACAATTACTTCTGCCAATGGAAATGTCTAAATTTCCGACCAATTCGGCAAACCTTAGGAACCGTTCCCCATATACACGGTCACTCTACGACTGAATATTTACGACTCTACTGCTTAAAGTATTTCTTATTGGGGATCGCCAAGTTTCATCCTCCGTTCTGTGTGGATATTCTAGTGGAAACCAAATAAACAAGGAAGTGTTCTCACCACCAAAACAACGCTCGCATTCCTTTGTAGCATTTTATGGAGCTTTTGTATGCCAACAGCTAATAATGGATAATAAAAATGAAGTAATTGTACATGCTCGAGACCTTGGTCAGAATGTTATTACACATAATAAAGTTTTCGTTTACTTCACCGCACAGTCCAGTAAGAAGTGTTTCATAAGGGCTACTAAATAGGTGGATGAGTTATTGGACTTGGTAACAACACCATATGCTACGCCGAGTGCCAGCTGCAGCATATTCAGCCAAAAAATTAATAAAATTCACTTTCTATTTCTTGCTAACTTTCTTCATTTCCCTTTCTCCCTGTAAGGCCTCCTACCTAATTTCCACACCAGCGCTGAAATAAATGACTTTAGCGTGCACTCCTAGCATTATTCAAGGCCGTAACAATTTGCTGGGCTCGTGTGGAAAGTTCTAATTTTACAATAATAGGGCTTTGTTTGTGAACAGTAATTTTCATGTATGCGCAGAGCATAGTAATGGCTAACAATCATTACAGGACTACATGTTTAACTGGGTTCTGCCGTTTATTGCTTGAGTTATTAACTTTACCAGAAGGCCACAGTAAATGCTGCACGGTTATTACACTGCTCCCAAACGCCGACCATTGTTAGCATAGCAGAAAGCTGGAAAGGTGGAAGCCATTCACTTAGTGTTTGCGGAAAGTTACATCACTATATGGCATGGTTACATTGCAGCACTAAACTCCAAGGATCAAGTCTAACCAGTGTAATATCTATAGGTTTGTTCCATAATAATAATAATAATAATAACTGATGGATAGGTGATAAGTGTCTGATCTCTGGGGGTCTGGCCAGCACTAGGACCCTCACAACCACATGTATTTTATCGGATTCGAGCAATAGTCATCATAAAGACTATCCTGAGCGTCCTGGCCATTGTAGGACTTATAGGATTCTGCAGGCACCATCTACGTACTCCAGAGCTGGCGGCTGTTATGGCACCTTCTATATATTGCATACAGAAAGTATAGAAGAATCTGCAAATCTGAGAGTCCTTTCACATGGAGGAAAATGGTGAGGAATTTGGTGTGGAACTTCAGCGCTGAAAAAAAGCCTCCCATTGACTTCAATGGGTTCATTTTTCTACTCAGAAGTCAATGGGAGGCTTTTTTCAGCACTGAAATTCCTCACCATTTTCCTCCGTGTGAATGGACCCTCGCCTGGCTCTAGCTCACGATCCCCCCATCTTTTATCTAAGGCTATAAGACACCTCTATGAAACTCTGAAATTCAGAAGAGCTCTCTGAGTGAATTTCAACTTAAAAGGGAGCGAAAAGAGCATGATAAGTGGAGAAAGAGGCATTTTTGGTTTATGCAAAGTTTCAAGAAAAATTTGTGACCATTAACAGAGGACCTTTCATGTCCTCATGCACATGTGGTTTTATATACCTCTAGAAAGCCGACAGTGCGCTGAATTCAGTGCACTATCAGCTTTCCTGTTATGTGCCCCGGGGTTGGAGGTATTGGAGCCATTAGCTTAGGAAGGGAGTTACCGACAGTCTAGCTAGGTTGTAAGGAATGCCCCTCCTGACAGTACTCATCTATACCGCTGGACGGTAAGGAACACCCCCTCTAATAGTACAAGTCTATGGATGAGTACTGTCAAGGAAATGGGGGGTAGTGTTCCTCACAGCCCAGCTAGACTGTCAGGAACGCCCTTCTGACAGTGAGCAGAGATTAGTTTTGGCACCGATATCTCTTGCCCCAGGGCACATAATTCAGCGCCCTGTGAACTTTCCAGCGGTATATAAACCCACATATGCCATGAAAGCTCCATTTTAAGGCCCGAGAGAAAACTTGGTTTAATCCACCAAATATAACAGGACCAGCTGATCTTACGTCTATGGAGTCTCCTCATTCTCCCCAATATATATTGGGCCCGATCCTTTATTTATTTTGTCTGTACCTCCTCCATTCCCAAAAAATCAGTGCTGTTAGTTGCCCGACATGCTATGTAGGCTCTGTACTGTCAGGTGGACAGTCTCAGGCTAGAATAGGCAAAGTGAGGAGGTAATTCAGAGCCCCAATAGAAGGGCAGACAGTGTTAGATTTCGGGATCCTGACACCGTCCTCCTGTAGAACATCAGGCAATAAAACTATCAGCACTGATTTTCTTGGGAATGACCAAAATTAGTGGAGCAGCATATATCAGATGATGGAAAGATTTGGGAAGAGGTAACGAAAGACCCTCACTAATGGCGTATACGTGCAGGAAAGCCAAGATCAAAGACTACTCCCAATTGTTCAGGCTTTCGAAACGTTCCTGCTCACAACACACATGTACATGGTTCTGTTTGCGTGTACGTGGGAGGCAAGGAGTAGTATAGTAATACACTATACATGGTAAGGTTGGAGGACACATTACAAGTCCATTTACGTTCCAGTTTTTGTGACTGTAGCTGCTGTTAATAAGGTGAGACATATCTTTAAGTAGTCGTAACGTGCAATCCGATCATCTAACAATGGGCAATAACATTTTAAAGCTCCTTCTATTCGTGTAATTGGTTACCTACAAGTATATAAGTGGCAGATACAACAGACTTTACTCTCAAATTAAGACAGAAATTCAGCCCAATATCCTAAGGCAACCTGTGGCTCGACTTAAGGAAAAAAAAAAAAAGACAAAAACTCTTCGGTTGTAAGCTCGCTCGCATCTGCAGCGCACTCTGAAAACAGCATGTGTTCAAGATTACTTTCAGCAATTAAAAATCTAAATGTAAACCCGAGATGATTGATCTCTGCATCAAGAAAATCTCACATAGATCAAATCTGGAGTAAGGCACACTTCACATAATCCAGACATCCAGATGGCTATGCATTAAGCATCAATACTGCCAATCACAACATGCATTCACATGGAAAATGCCACTAGGTTGTTGCTTGTGTTGGGTTTTTTATTTTTTGCTTTTTTTTTTTTGCTAAAGAGGTAATGTTGCGACAAAGAAAAAAACAAACACTAATAAGATGTGGGTTTAACAAGGAACGGAGTCTCTTCTCAAACAGAAGATTTAACTCTTCACGATCCGTTTCTCAAGGAAACTGAAATAAAGATACCAATATAAAATGGTGGAAGGATGGTTTTTTTAAAAAAAATAAAAAATTCTACAACTCAAGTTGCTATCCCTTTTATTCTATGTAAAGGATAAACATGGGATGTGACCTATTTTTTGATAATCCGTCAAAGTAGACCTTGAAAAAAGGATAGGTGAATAGCCACATTGAAGTCAAAAAGTACCAAAAACAGCCACACGATCGCATTTGGGTGCCTGTGTGAATAAGGCCAATAGAAAGTAGCCAAGACTAAAAATCATGCTAAGGAAATCAGGAAAGAATCCAAAGAATCCAAGAAGTATTACAAGGACCTACTGTACGTAGAGCCTCGAGTACATTGCTGTGTTATGAAGCCATACACCTCCTTAGTTGTACAGAGTGGGGACTACTAAAGGTTATCTGAGCCATCCTTGGGTCACCTTGTTCCCTATCCTGCTTTGTCCATAAGTAGAAAGCTGGTTGGGAAATGGACAAATTGGTGCTTTTTTTTTTTTTTTTTGCTGCAAACCACCATATAGGATCCATCGGTCCATCAGTATGTGATACCCAGATCCCAGACAGATCAGCTGTTGCAGCAGCCTCTGGGCACTGGTGATTGCTAGAGGACAGGGAGAGCATGTAGCACTGCTCCTATACAAGTTATAGGTGCGGACGCAGCAACTCTGTCCATTGTCTCTATGAGATTGCCACACCACTCCTATTACTTGAATAGGAGCAGCGTTGCATGTACTCCCTGTCCACTATCACTGGACTGATCTGTGTGAGGTCTGGGTGTCAGACCCCCCCACAGATCACATTCTTAAAGCAGGTAAGAAAATGGACAGAACTGTAAGAATTTCTAATTTTTTTTTTAATTTATTTATTTTTATTTACTGCCAGCAAGCAGAGATCTTGAACATCTCTAGTGGAGATGAGCAAACACTGTTCGGAACAGCCGATCCAAACAGCACGCTCCCATAGAAATGAATGGAAGCAGCCGGCAAATTCTGCGTGCCAGGTGCTTCCATTCATTTCTATGGGAGCGTGCTGTTCGGATTGGCTGACCCGAACAGTGTTCGCTCATCTCTAATCTCTAGCAAATGGAATTTTTTTGTTACAAAATTTTTATATAAATCCACAACATGTTTTCAAACACTTGCTACATCCTGGAATATATACGTTCTACTATACAAGTATAATTCCATAAAAAATTAAATATGTACAGTCCTATGAAAAAGTTTGGGCACCCCTATTAATCTTAATCATTTTTAGTTCTAAATATTTTGGTATTTGCAACAGCCATTTCAGTTTGATATATCTAATAACTGATGGACACAGTAATATTTCAGGATTGAAATGAGGTTTATTGTACTAACAGAAAATGTGCAATATGCATTAAACCAAAATTTGACCGGTGCAAAAGTATGGGCACCTCAACAGAAAAGTGACATTAATATTTAGTACATCCTCCTTTTGCAAAGATAACAGCCTCTAGTCGCTTCCTGTAGCTTTTAATCAGTTCCTGGATCCTGGATAAAGGTATTTTGGACAAACAATTCAAGTTCAGTTAAGTTAGATGGTCGCCGAGCATGGACAGCCCGCTTCAAATCATCCCACAGATGTTCAATGATATTCAGGTCTGGGGACTGGGATGGCCATTCCAGAACATTGTAATTGTTCCTCTGCATGAATGCCTGAGGATTTGGAGCGGTGTTTTGGATCATTGTCTTGCTGAAATATCCATCCCCGGCGTAACTTCAACTTCGTCACTGATTCTTGAACATTATTCTCAAGAATCTGCTGATACTGAGTGGAATCCATGCGACCCTCAACTTTAACAAGATTCCCGATGCCGGCATTGGCCACACAGCCCCAAAGCATGATGGAACCTCCACCAAATTTTACAGTGGGTAGCATGTGTTTTTCTTGGAATGCTGTTTCTTTTTGGACGCCATGCCTAACGCCTTTTTTTATAACCAAACAACTCAATTTTTGTTTCCAAAATGAAGCTGCCTTGTCCAAATGTGCTTTTTCATACCTCAGGCAACTCTATTTGTGGCGTACGTGCAGAAACGGCTTCTTTCTCATCACTCTCCCATACAGCTTCTATTTGTGCAAAGTGCGCTGTATAGTTGACCGATGCACAGTGACACCATCTGCAGCAAGATGATGCTGCAGCTCTTTGGAGGTGGTCTGTGGATTGTCCTTGACTGTTCTCACCATTCTTCTTCTCTGCCTTTCTGATATTTTTCTTGGCCTGCCACTTCTGGGCTTAACAAGAACTGTCCCTGTGGTCTTCCATTTCCTTACTATGTTCCTCACAGTGGAAACTGACAGGTTAAATCTCTGAGACAACGTTTTGTATCCTTCCCCTGAATAACTATGTTGAACAATCTTTGTTTTCAGATCATTTGAGAGTTGTTTTGAGTAGCCCATGATGCCACTCTTCAGAGGAGATTCAAATAGGAGATCAACTTGCAATTGGCCACCTTAAATACCTTTTCTTATGATTGGATACATCTGGCTATGAAGTTCAAAGCTCACTGAGGTTACAAAACCAATTTTGTGCTTCAGTAAGTCAGTAAAAAGTAGTTAGGGGAATTCAAATCAATAAAATGATAAGGGTGCCCATACTTTTGCACCGGTCAAATTTTGGTTTAATGCATATTGCACATTTTCTGTTAGTACAATAAACCTCATTTCAATCCTGAAATATTACTGTGTCCATCAGTTATTAGATATATCAAACTGAAATGGCTGTTGCAAACACCAAAATATTTAGAACTAAAAATGATTAAGATTAATAGGGGTGCCCAAACTTTTTCATAGGACTGTATATAAAAAAAGCCCACATTTTTCCCGATAGAAGTGATAGTGGCCAACAAGCCTATGACAAAGAGAAATTAAAATTTAAAAAAAAAAAGGTCCTTTGTTGCCGTATGATTAACTGGTGATAGTGTGGACGGTGTCAAATGAAAAAAAGAGAAATTAAAAGAATTCCTACGCAAGACTGGGCAAGGGCGCGTATAGATGTTAAAAGTAGAGGTCTGAGGAACCCTCCAAGGAGCCAGTTTAAACATTCATTTTTAAAGGACTTTTTAAATATTAGAGCCAGAAGGTGTCAAGTTAGACCTGTACCGTGCTGAATGTGTTTTGATTTGCCTTTTTACCGTGAGCATTGCTCCTGATGAAGTGCTGCTGATTCTCCTGCAGAATAACAAATGAACTGTTAATGACAGCTATTAAAAGGTGTGAATGTCATTTGCGCCTTCCTGTAGCTGTACAGATATGTGCTATGTTACCAAACACACTAAATGGAGAAAAAGAGCCAGCAGATAAATCAATAAGAGACGTTTTCTCTGCCGAGCGCGCCTTGATTTTTGCATTTTATTGGCTATTAAAGATTTCGCGTTTCCATGCTCAGATACCAGGGAACCGTCAAATTAGTGAGAATGTGGAAACCGTCATGAAACAAATAGTCTACCGTGACACCTATACGTCTGTACGAAGAAGTGTATGCATAGTCTAGCGCCAATTTCATCATTATTAGCATCCTTCATGGAAATGACCGAAGAGCAAGTGAGTGACACGTCCAGCCTTGACAAAGGGAGTGAGCCGAGTAGTTTCAGTTTATTTATCTGTAACAAAATTTTTTGATCCATTTTTATTTTTCTGGAAAATATAAGATACAAAAACCTTACACAGCGATGAAGGCTTTTTCCGGCAAGAAACAAAAAGGGTTTAATGAGACAGGTTTTATTTTTTTTTTAATGTTCATGGGGGTGCCCAATATTGGGCTAAATCTAACCAAGTGGATCAATGCTATGGATAAAATAATGACTTTTAGGGTAAGTTCACACAGGGTTTTTGGATCAGAACCTGAGGCGGAGGCCACCTCAGGTTCTAATCCAAAAACCGGTAGCCGCGACTGAAAGCCGATGCACTGCACCGGCATCCAGCCGCGTACTCTGCTCCGGATCAGGCCCAATGAATGGGTGTAGTCCGGTGGAGGGAGTGTCTTCAAGCCGAATCGTGAGGCGACTCGGCCTGAAGAATGAGCATCTTGCTTCTTTTTGATAGTAATGGGAGACGTCTTTTTGGTCAGGGTTTTGAGGCCGAATTCACCTCAAGATCCTGACCAAAAAGACATCTCCCATTATTTTCAAAAAGAAGTGAGATGCTCATTCTTCAGGCCAAGTTGCCTCGCGTATCCCATTGAAATCAATGGGAGCCGGTCAGGACTTTTATCGGGAGCAGTTTGTTCCGGCTCCCGGAAAAAAGAATGGACATGCTCATTCTTCACCCTGATTCACCTTGCGAATCCACCAGAAGACACTCCTTCCTCCCGACTAGGCCCATTCATTGGGCTTAATCCGGAGTGGAGTACACGACTGGATGCCGGTGCAATGCACTACTCGGCATCCGCGTCAGTTTCCGGACCAAAATCCCCCGTGTGCACTCAGCCTTACTACTTGCCGCCGTCCTGTTCATCCCCCATCAGTCTTTGTTTCCTTTGCAGCAGTAATGTCATGTCTATAGTATGTGAATGTTGGGACGCATCATTGTTGGACACACAATGTCATGACTACAGCCCAGTAAATAAAGTCTGACAGGGAGGAACGGAACAGTTATTAAGGATTACAATTGTCTTTTTTCCCAAAAACACCGCCAAAATGTAATCCATTAGCTGCCCATGCTATGGTAACTCATCTCTATTGAACTGAATGGGACAAAGATGTATTGTCATGAAGGTAGGGAGACCGATGTAAACAATGAAGAGACAGCAGGGCTTGGCTGAGTCTCGCAATTCCTTCCAAACAGCTCATCAGCTACAATGTGTAAAGTTGGACCTGCTATTCCAACGGAAGGTGACCTGTATTCTGATTCCAAAAAAACCCTTTTAGATAGATCTAGATATGGACAATAAGAGGCCCATCGAAGTGCTACGATCCTAAGTTCACATATCCACATCAGGTCATTATGTTGTGGAAAAGTCCAACCCTACGCAAATTTCCTGCCTTCTGAAAGTAGAATAATGGAAAAGAATGGAGGAAATGGGATAATTGCAACGACTTCTAGTGGGAAAAGCAGAGTAAGGTCTCCTGCACGTGGCAGCAACACGTTCAGATTTTCCAAGGCTTGTTACAGCCATAAATCTTGTTCCGAACCAAGGTCCCTATGACGTTGTAGGCTAGGGTCATCTAACTCCATGGTGAGCCCGTAATATGGTTCAGAAAGTCTAGCCATGTTCAGGAGACCAAAATATGGAGTAGACAGCAGGCGGGCAGTCAATTTCTTATAGAAAGGATGGAGAACTTTGAAGGTGACCTAAATGGTGTCAAATTTTCAAGTAATAAGCTGAATTAGATAGATCTTTTTTAGAATTTGCATCCACTATTGATGTATCATTATTTTGGGTGGCAGTCACATCTCTTCCATCTTCTAACCTCTTAACTGTTGTGCTAATATTATACACTCCCCATCTCTCCCATATACGTGGGTACGTTTTACGACCACCCATCACAATATGTGAATTTTATCCCATTGTTCATGGTAAAGGCTTTACTCTACAGATAAAAAAAAAATGCCTCTGTTCGGAAACTTTAGATTTCCCAGTTGACTCTCGGGTTTATTCTATCAGTAAACAGAGTCTTCATTATTTTGTCGATCACTTTTTAAATGGGGTCCCCAGCCTCAATATGCGCTGTCTGTCTGGTTTTCAATGGGATTTTCAGGTAATGCAAGTTACCACGCCACAAATATCTCTGTTGAGTAGAGCGTTAACTAATCTGACCATATTCACGACTGATGAAGCATAAAAGTGTTAAGTTTGTCTCTTTAGTGCAGGAGTGAAGGCCAAGGTGATCCCTAAGGGCGAGTGCCATCCTAAGTATACTGTCAGAGCAGAAACAGTTTTGTTTTTTTAGATTTGTACCAAAAACCTGATATATATTTATCTTTAAATATTCCAAATAAATGAAAAAAATTCTATATTCGTTTATCAATATTTATATAGACAGGAAAACTTCTCCGAAACAACCACTTAAAGTTGCTATAATGAATGGTCTTTTCCAAGGGTGGCTTTAAAGGATTTTTTGGTTTGTTTTTCGGGACTCATCAATTTGTGATTGGTGGGGGTCTGACACCCGGAACCCATAAGGATTATCTGTTAGAAGAGGCTTTGGTGCTCAAGTGAATGGAGATAAGCGGCAATACCAAGCACAAACCCTACGCAATGGACAGCAATGTGGTCGTAGAACTTACCCAATCACTGTAACCTCTTGAACCAGTTGATCTTTAGGGTCCTGAGTGTCTGCCCTCTATCCCAGTGATCACATACAGATGTCCTCTTAAAGAAGAGGGCAATTTATAATAAAAAAAATGCAAAGAAACTTCAAATCCATCTCAGAAAATCTGGTCTACATGGCAGGTAGTCTTCTGAGCTAGGCGCTCTTTTGGAAAGTATCACAATGTTGTGCAGAGATTCTAATCCCTCACATCTGCCTTACTCCCAAATGGGACCAACAATCTAATTTTACACACTATAGGGCAGATTTACCACCAAATATCCTATCCGTATGTTTACGCTATATGTGTCAGTGGGAGTTTATATCAGAGAATATATGGATATTGTGACAATTCATGGAAAACAGCACTGACTGCTGACTCTTTCTGGGTTGTTTTTTCTTGAAATTTACCTTCAGTTACAACTAGATTTGCAACTAAAAGCTTCTTTGCCTTACACATCATTACAAGTCTATGTCTATGATGTTTAATAGTCCGCTGCAGGTAGGTGCGGCATGGCTGCAAATTCACAGAAGGGCTACAAATGAATAGGGGAAAGCCTAGGGGTTAGCCCAATTCAGATTTGTTCCAGAAAAAAACTAAATCCATGTTGTGTGTTTGCATCAAAAAGAGGATTTTATTTTTTAAATGCCACTACATGTCATAATTTGTTACTCTCAGGCCTGGTTCACATCTGCGCATGGGTTTCCATTCGGGAAGTCTGCTTGAGGACCCCCAAACAGAAACCTAATCTGCATAAAAAAGTGGTTACCTTAGGAAACCCATGGACCCCATAGACTGTAATGGGGTCCGTGTGGTTTCCGCACGAAAAATGCGGAGAGAGAAGTGCTGCTTGCAGCTCTTTGCTCTCCGCATTTTTCATGCAGAGAAGGGAACGGAATGACCCAAACGCAGATGAGAACTGGGCCTCAGATCTATTTTAGTGCTTCATTATTCAGTTAAAACTGGTATGGACTCACACTATCATTACGTGTGAGTTCACACTAGCATTACGATTTTCAATTTCAAACATACAGGTAAGGGTAAGTTCACACGGAGATTTTTGGCCCGGAACCTGAGGCAGAAGCCGCTTCAGGTTCCGGACCAAAAACCGGGTAGCCGCGACTGAAAGCCGGTGCACTGTACTGGCATCCAGCCGCGCACTCCGCTCCGGATTAGGCCCAATGAATGAGCCTAGTCCAGAGGAGGGAGTGTCTTCAGGCCGAATTGCGGCCTGAAGAATAAGCGCCTCGCTTCTATTTTCCAGGAGTCGGAAGAAACAGCTCCCAGAAAAAACTCCTGAGCGGCTCCCATTGATTTCAATAGGAGCCATCTTTTCGGTCAGGATTTTGAGGCCGTATCCGCCTCAACATCCTGACCAAAAAAACTACGTGTGAACTTACCCTAAATCCCAATAAGCCTCCAGTGACTATAAGGCCGGGTTCACACAATGTATTTTGGCATGTAATGTGGCACGTAGATGCAGTGGGAGGTTTTGCGGGCCGTATACGCTCCCATTGTTTTCAATGGGAGCCGGTACCGTATACGTGACGCTATTTTGCGGCCGTGATTTTGCGGTGGCCTCAAAATAGCGCCGCGTATACGGTACCTGATCCCATTGAAAACAATGGGAGCCTATACAGCCCGCAAAACCTCCCGCGGCGTCTACGTGCCACATTACGTGCCAAAATACATTGTGTGAACCCGGCCTCATGGGACATGTCAGGGTTCTAGTATTTTTGAAAGCAAGATAAGCAGTCTGTGCAATCCTTGCTGTCAAAAATAGCGAAAAAGTTGATGGATACTCGAAATGGAAGTGTGAACTGTGTCTAACTCCAAAGCCTGCCATAATCCGTTTACCGCCGTCTGAGAATCTGATCAGTGATTCTCTTCTATAAAAGTAAATTAGGAGAAGTGGTCCTTTAAGCAAACTTATGATTCAAGTATATCAAGAATCCTAAGAAGCCAATGGGAAAGCCGGCCGCCCTAAGAGGTGCCGTCTTCTCCTTATCTAACTTTGAAAACTAATGCCAACTCCGGGCACAATATTAAAGTCTTCATAAACACAATATTGCCGTAACGCAATTTACGTTGAGTCCTTTTTTTTCAAAACATTACTCTCAGCCCACAATCACATTCGGATTACAAAATTCTTTTTGTAGTTTTCTCAAAGCCCTGGGAATAAAATAAACCACTTAGATGACAGTAAAGTGTCTATAAAATATATAACGGTAATAACTCCTGGTGGGGAAGTGGCAGATGTACGGAAAGTAAAGTATGAAGCATTGTAAAAAAGGCCAACGTGAAGGGTGTTTATTTTTAGAGGCCTCTTCCGGATGAAATCATAAGGCTGAGAGGAAACCTTTCGGTAAGAGCCCCTGCTTCACAAGTTTATTCTTAAAATTCACTGCTAGGTGTCAAGTGCTAAGTGCTAGATACGGCCTCCGTAACAGCCCTAAGTCAAAAGTGGAAAAGGTCAGCGATACCACAATGTTTGTATTTGTGTAGAACTTTCGGCCGGGGCCCCGATCGCCAAAAAAAGTTTATTTAATCATTAGCTTCGGATGTCGGACGTCAATCTTCCAGCTATTACTCTAATCAAGATGTCGGGGTGAAAGACTCGCTCGCTTCCTTCGCAAGAGAGGATAATACTCTTTAATTGGCACAGTCTATCATCTCGTAAAATACGGAGAAACTTCTCTTTTTTTTTCTTCCCGAGGTGACAGCTTTATGCGTCTCATAAATAGCGAGAAATATTAAATAATCTAAAGGCTCCAAACTATTTAACAAGATTATTGCCACATTTATTTGCATCATTCTTTGGCGCTGATAATTACAGAAATCATTTTTCTACAGATGAATTTATTAAATAGGGAACCCGGCATTTTTCTCCCGACATCTTAAATCATGGTTAATTGTCGTAGTTTAGGAATCGTGTGGTGAAAAGGGAACTTTTTTTTTTTGGGACAAATCGCGGACAGGCAGAGGCTTGGAGCAATAAAATATTGAATAGCGAGATCCAGATTTTCTAGCGAGACAAGGATGGCCAAAAAGGGAAATAAATAAAGGGTCAGATTTAGGTTTGCATAAACTTTTAATATACTGACACGACTGGATTATGGATCTGTAATACAACGTAATAAATTTCCGGGGGTCCGTGCTGTACTTCCATGTGTCTCCAATTTGACAAGGATGCATTTTATGACGGATTTCTAATTAATCCAGCAGAAAAAAAACCTGACATGTTCAAGTCCTTGCTGTGTTATGGAGGTATTCTTCTCCCCCCGAAGGGATTCCTAGCTAGGACGTCACAAGAACCTGATAATAGTGCTGCAGCACTCCGGAGGTCCAGGTGGAGACAAAAAATAAAATATACACATGTGTAATAGAGATGAGTGAGTAGTATTCGATCGAGTAGGTATTTGATAAAATACTACGGTATTCGAAATACCCGTACTCGATCGAGTACCACTCGCTATTCGAATGGAAAAGTTCGATGCAGAACCAGCATTGATTGGCCGAATGCTATACAGTCAGCCAATCAACGCTGGTTCTTCTCCTACCTTTAGAAGACTTCTCCGTGCATAGCGCTTGTAGCGCGGACATGCGCAGTCGGCTCTGCCAAGGCCCGATGCCTGGCAGAGTGAATTCAGAGCCGGAAGATGCCGCGGGGACGCTGCACGGAGAAGACTTCTCAGAGGATCCAGCCCGACCCTCACTCGTGGACTTGGTAAGTATAATTTGATCGAACGTTGCCTACCCCTGAAATGAGCACTTTCCCCCCATAGACTATAATAGGGTTCGATATTCGATTCGAGTAGTCGCATATTGAGGGGCTACTCGAAACGAATATCGAACCTCGAACATTTTACTGTTCACTCATCTCTGATGTGTAACATACGACATTCTGATACTGGCTACACAGACAAATATTACAACTATCTTCTTCCCGAACCCTGTCCCTGCTCCTTCCAGCATCTACTTTGGCTCTCTCCCTTCTCCTTTTGTTCTTCACGCTTCCGAGATTCACACAGACTACTACAGACTGGTTTCTTGAGGGCTCCGAGAGCGGAATTATTTTATTGTATGGGTTCTAAATTAATTTGGGGTCCTAATGGATCAGACTGCTTGTTCTTTTGTGGGTCACATAAGTGTGTTATGTCTTACAGAACTGAAGACTAGCCAAGTGGTATATACAGCAGGTGTATGAAGACTGATCATCATGATCTCTTAACATCCTGGTGATTTGATAATCATCCATCTTAATGCAAGGACTAATGGAAGAAGTGTGCAGGCACTGTATCAGGGCAACGCTTAAGACTTAAAGGGGTGTTCCGTTAAGGACACTTATCCCCTATCCATAAGATAGGGGATAAGTGTAATATCAGTGGGGGTCTGACTGATCCACCCCCAGCAATCAGGAGAATGGGAGGATCCAAAGGTTCCTTAAAGACGACCTTTCACCATGTCCGGGCACAGGCAGTTCTATATACTGCCAGAAAGCTGACAGTGCGCTGAATTCAGCGCAATGTCAGCTTTCCCGATCTGTGCCCGGTGTGAAGAGCTTACGGCCCGGTACCGTAGCTCTTCTATGGTCAGAAGGGCGTTTCTGACCATTAGCCAGAGACGTCCTTCTGCCTCGCGGCGCCAATCGCGCTGTGCTGTGGAGCGGGGAGGAACGCAACCTCCCTCTGCTCACACAGCTTGTCCGTAGACTAGCATTATCAGGAGAGGGAGGGGGCGTTCCTCCCCGCTCCACAGCACAGCGCGATTGGCGCCGCGAGGCAGAAGGACGTCTCTGGCTAATGGTCAGAAACGCCCTTCTGACTGTAAAGCGCTACGGTACCGGGACCGATAGCGCTTTACACCGGGCACAGATCGGGAAAGCCGACAGTGCGCTGAATTCAGCGCACTGTCAGCTTTCTGGCAGTATATAACACTGCCTGTGCCCAGATATGGTGAAAGGTCCTCTTTAAGGTCCCGTTCACACGGAGCACGGGATGGCATATTTTGGTCCTGATTTTGACACGGGAAGCCGAGTCAGAATAGGACCAAAATGTGCCTGCCGGGACTGTCGCGGCTTCCCGCTCCGGAGTAGGCCCAAATGAATGGGCCTAGTCCAGAGGGTGCTGCTGTGAGTCGGACACTGCCGCTGAATCCGCCTGAAGAAAGGACAGCTCACTTCTTTTTTACGTGAGGGGAACAAACCGCTCACTAAAAAAAGGAAGCTAGCGGTCTGCATAGACCTCTATTGTGAGGAGGTGGATTCAGCGCCAAAATCTGCCCCTTTTTGCCTCGTGTGAATGAGCCCTAAAGCCTCCTTGTGGCTGGAGCGCCAGTGTGATTGCATGGATATCACTGCATTCACTGCTATGGGATTGCTGGCACTGTAATTTCCGGCAGCCCCATAGCATGGTATGGAGTGCCGGCCACTTTCGGTTCCTCATTCTCCTGAATACTGGGGTAATCAGCAGTCCAGCGCCTAGTTATCTGACACTTATCACCACAGCCAACCCTTTCCAGTAATAAAAAGTATCCTGTGGTTAGGGGATAACTGCAACACCGGTGGCGCTCCGACTGGTTTTGTAGCTGGCCATGTCTGTGCATCTCCCAAGGGAACTGTTTATGCTCGACCATCACCCCACTCAAACGGGCTACTTAGGACTTCCATTTTCATGATTCCAGAAGATAGAGGAAGACTTGTATTATCAGGACATCAGCTATTAAGAGGTCCAAGTTGCCTCCAGCGTATAATCCAGAGCTGACACAGTTTGTAATGGGATATTTTTGAAGCCTTTACCATAGTTCAAGAAGAATCAATTTTACAAAAAAACAGCATCTATATAATATGAATGGCTTTCGTAAAATAAACGTCCATAATTCATTAACCGAAATAGTTTCAATGAGTATTTTTTAATTAAGGAATCTCTTGTAAAAGTCGAAGTTGTCAAAACACGTTGATGGAGCGCGGAGCAGGACAATCCGTGTACTCGAACACAGTGGGTTACAAGCCTCCCGAGCACAAAAATACCAATTATAATTTTCCTTTATATCGCACTATAAAACCCTCACTATTGTACTGTCAGGTCTGACTATATGTTGAGTAAATAATGCTGCCACATTGGCATTTCTGTAATTAGTCCTTTAATTGCATCTTTATCCTAATGCAATACCTCAGAAAATGTCTGCGCCATAATGAACGCAATGCAATATTTGGCTCATTAATCAGCTTATATTCATAATAGCTGTCATTACCGCAGATATGATGCTACTTCTTACTGGAATATCTTCATCCTACTGATCACGTCCTTTACCCAATATTTTATGGTTTTTTACCCATTCACGGCCATATATATGTGATGCTGGATTCACGATCGGTTGCAGCTTTTTAAAGGCAAACTACACGTGCAAACCCACAAAAAGTATGTTTAATTGACAAGCCCGAAACAGACATCTAGTATGACGATTGTGGGTTATTGTCATGTACGTGGATCATGGTCAGTGGTAGGTACTACATGTGGGACCATAAAGATCCCAGTAAAGATCTAGAACAAAGGCTCCTACGGAATAATACATCCATAATGATATATCCTATGATGTAGTCTCTGTGTACCTTTATATACAGGAGACACTAAAGTGTGGGTAGGGTCACTGTATAAAAAACGATATTACCAAAATCACGTTGATGGCTCAGTAGGCTGTATACAAAAAATGTTTAGGTGTCTGAATAAAATCAATTCTCAAACTTGTATAGTTTTCTGGTATTGACCTCTGACACATAGGAGGTTTCTCTATCCTATGCTACAAAGGGCAGTCACACAGAGGATGGATGCATTTATCTCCTCACTGTGCGTAAGCTACTGTCCACAATGATAGGGAGTCCTTCACCAAATCCCAACATATTAACCCTGCCCCACACATAGGTTAGTGTCCCCTTAGTGAATTGGTGCCTCCATTCTGCAAAGATCTTAGCATTTTTTAACAATTTGCAATTGGGTTCTTTGGAACAATGAAGCCACTGTAGATTACCTCTTTGGAGCAATGCTGACACCCTCGTTGCTCCAAAGAGCTCATTTGCATTTTGACATAAACAGTGATATCTCAGCAATGTTGGCTATGATTCAGATGGAGAAAACACTGTTTGATTGATGTGACTCTAACCTATCTATCTGCAGGGCTGGGGTGATATGCTGGTTCTGGTGACAGTAACCTATCTATCTGCAGGGCTGGGGAGATATGCTGGGTCTGGTGACAGTAACCTATCTATCTGCAGGGCTGGGGTGATATGCTGTGTCTGGTGACAGTAACCTATCTATCTGCAGGGCTGGGGTGATATCCTGGTTCTGGTGACACTAACCTATCTATCTGCAGGGCTGGGGTGATATACTGGGGTCTGGTGACCATAACCTATCTATCTGCAGGGCTGGGGTGATATGCTGGGGTCTGGTGACAGTAACCTATCTATCTGCAGGGCTGGGGTGATATGCTGGGTCTGGTGACAGTAACCTATCTATCTGCAGGGCTGGGGTGATATGCTGGTTCTGGTGATACTAACCTATCTATCTGCAGGGCTGGGGTGATATGCTGGTTCTGGTGACACTAACCTATCTATCTGCAGGGCTGGGGTGATATACTGGGGTCTGGTGACCATAACCTATCTATCTGCAGGGCTGGGGTGATATGCTGGGGTCTGGTGACTCTAACCTATCTATCTGTAGGGCTGGGGTGATATGCTGGGGTCTGGTGACAGTAACCTATCTATCTGCAGGGCTGGGGTGATATGCTGGGGTCTGGAGACACTAACCTATCTATCTGCAGGGCTGGGTGATATGCTGGTTCTGGTGACACTAACCTATCTATCTGCAGGGCTGGGGTGATATACTGGGGTCTGGTGACCATAACCTATCTATGTGCAGGGCTGGGGTGATATGCTGGGTCTGGTGACAGTAACCTATCTATCTGCAGGACTGGGGTGATATACTGGGGTCTGGTGATACTAACCTATCTATCTGCAGGGCTGGGGTGATATACTGGGGTCTGGTGATACTAACCTATCTATCTGCAGGGCTGGGGTGATATACTGGTTCTGGTGATACTAACCTATCTATCTGCAGGGCTGGGGTGATATGCTGGTTCTGGTGACACTAACCTATCTATCTGCAGGACTGGGGTGATATACTGGTTCTGGTGATACTAACCTATCTATCTGCAGGGCTGGGGTGATATACTGGTTCTGGTGACACTAACCTATCTATCTGCAGGGCTGGGGTGATATGCTGGTTCTGGTGACAGTAACCTATCTATCTGCAGGGCTGGGGTGATATACTGGTTCTGGTAACACTAACCTATCTGAAGGGCTTGGTTCTGGTGACAGACTTCCTTTAATCAATTGGAACCCATTCAGACCCATTCATTCGATCTTGCAAGCCTCAGGCATACATAAGGTTGAAAAAAAAAAAAGAAGAAAGAGTCCTGAAGGACAGCTAGTAGCCAAAGTTTTTCTGGTCTTTTTGTACCTGCCCGCATATCTAGACCATTTGATAGTCCACAATCGCACCGACAGACACGGAATCGGAAGTTCTGAACACATAATTTTCATACATGACATAAAGACCCAGTAATAAGCGATGATAACAGAAGATTTCATCCATTATTTCACTGCTTTGCTTAAGCTAGCAATTATTATCAGCATCCCGTGAAAATGTCAGAACATTAAACACAAAGAAACAAAAACGGAACACGAAGAAAACAGTTTAATGAAGCTATTAATGATGGGAAACAAAATGGAGGGTCAAACTAATGACCTAACGTTAAACATTTCAAATTAACTGGAACTTGAAATGTCATCATAATTCAATTTCAAAAACCCACAGTCATGAATTCTAATAATAAAATAATTTGGTCTGAAAATGGGAAAAAATGGAAATCAGCTCATGGTTATAATTATCAAGCGGAAAATAAATTAGCCCGTGAAATTTCATGGTGGCAGCGAATTACCGCCGGCTCGACGTGTGTGATACCGCAGTGTTTTCTGATAAAAGTAGGATAACCCTGTGTATTGGGCATCGTACAAAGGTCAACGAATTACTGGAAGATTCTTCTCAAGTTCAAAAACAAGACATTTAAGGTCTAGTGGTGTTAGATTTGACACGAACTAGGGGAATAGAGGAAAACGTAATGTACCCAGGATCAGACTGGCCCACAAGTGGGAAGGTGGGTCAACCAGTGGGGCCCTAGTCCACCATTGCAGTGCTCGAAAGGTGAACAGAACAACACAGTTACTGCACGATACATCGATAGGCAGTTTTCAGTTTTGCTATACAGTGGATGGGGCTGTAGCTCTGCATCTATTACTGTAATAGGAGCAGAGTTGTTTCCTACTCTTTACATCTCTAAAGCTTTCTTTTTATGCCCAGAGGTAGCCAGAACAACTGAATGAGGTGGATCTTGTTGTCAGACCCCCACCAATTGGATAGTGATGGCCTATCCCGCCGATAGGTCATCAGTATGGAGCACGCTGAGGGACCCTGAAAAGACTTTTAATGTTTGTGGGACCTTCTAGAACTTGGAGTATGTAAGAATCTAACAGATGTTCTTTAATAACTCGGCCTCAACTTGCAGTTTTAGTTCACCGCCACTTTGTCCTGAGAGAGCCTTGTATCCATGCCCCCTACAATTACCAAATCAACATTTAGTAGGTATGTGCAGGACCGGTCTTCTAAAAATGGGGAGACTAGTCCTTTGATCACTAATATTATAGTTTGTCTCACTATTTCAAAAGTTGAACAGACAAAATAATACTGCTATACAATGACTACTTAAAGAGGTTGTCCAGAATTTAGGATTTCATGGCCTATCCCGATATTTAATCAACCGTACGGAGTTGCCTCTATTGCCTTTACTTTACACAAAACAGGGCGCAGAAGCAGATGGCTCCGGTCCCTGTACAGTGGCCAGACTCAAGTACACAAGCTCAGCTCCCTTTCAAGTCAAAGATCACTATACATAGCAAGGATCCAGCTGCTATTGGTCCAGTGTGGTGTATAGTATGGGCATCAGAAACAACCACGTATAACTGATCTGTGTGTGTAGGGGGAAGGCGAGGCGAGCAGGGACAACTGTCAGACAGGGCATAGAATCCTGAATCCTGGACATCCCTTTAATACCTCCATACAGTATCTAAATAATACTCCCATATAGTTTCTTCATAAAAATGCCATAAATGAATGCTCTGCAGACTACTGGAACTTAGTATATATATGTTTTGTTGCTCCACTCTAAGGGTAAGTTCACACGGGGCTTTTTGCTCTGGAACTTGAGGCGGAGGCTCAAAATATGGGTAGCTGCGACTAGATGCTGATGCAGTGCACCGGCATCCAGTCACGTACTCAGCTCCGGATTAGGCCCAAATGACTGGGCCTACTCGGGAGGGAGTATCTTCAGGCGGATGTCGCGAGACAAATCCGCCTCAGAGAATGAGCATCTCACTTCTTTTTCCGGAAGCCGGAACAAACAGCTCCCCGAAAAAAGACTTCAATGATTTCAATGGGAGCCATCTTTTTGGTCAGGATTTTGAGACAGATATGGCCTCAAAATCCTCACAAAAAACCCTGTGTGAACTTACCCTAAGATTACACATAGGGTTCTTGTGCTCAAGATCCCTCGGAAAACAAAGGCCCAGGGCAACTGCCTATTTTGCCTCCCTCTTAACCCAAACATGGATGTGTGTGGTCTAGTGACAAGTCCTGTATAAAGAATAATATCTCCTCTCCGATACGGTAGAACTTCACATTATCTAAGATACAATTAATCTTAGGCCGTTCCATCCTAGATGGAGAATTCAATCCAAGCGAAATAAATGTCATTTTGCGCAGGTAACCAGACTCTATCAGTAAATATCACACAAAATCCTACTAAGCTGTAACATTAATAGGACATATCTACTGGCAAGAGGTAAGCGGAGCAATTTACCATCTATGAATATCAAAAGAAGCACGAGCAAATTAAAATCGCAGCAGATAATGAACACGACTTGACATTATTACTAATGAAACGCCGAGATTCTTAAAGGGATGAAAAAGGCTTGTGGGAATGTGTCTGACGGTAGAACATTCTTATTTTACGAAAAGTTCAGTCAACACTGTTATTGCGAATTAATTTAATTTGTAAAGGCGCACAATAAACGCGAAAAAGGTAGACGAAGAGGCAAAAATAAAAAAAATTACCGTTGCCTGAGCTGGGAACGTCCCCTATAATGAATGAGGGCTCTTAACTTCTCCATAACCTTTTCTCCAAACCGTACAACTTTGGGAAAATTATCCCCGTAAGCAAATTCCAATTTCTTCCCGGCTTGTTTACCTAACCACTTAATGTGACCTTTGAATTCTCCAGCTCTTTTACATTATATTATGCACTAGGTAAAGTTTTTTTTTTTTTTTTTCACTGTTTTCTTTATGGGACCAATGATTGGCTTTTTGGCAGCCGAGTCATAAGCCCTGTGAAATTTTAGAGTGCCATGGTGGTCTGACTTTATTTTTTCAGAACTTGACATTTTAATGAGGACAATTAGAGGTAATTGAAATTCTAGGGCCCTTTCTGTGTTTTTAACAGTTTGATTATTTTTGTCACCTCTGACATAATTAAACATGAATATAAGAACGCAAAACGTGTGAAAATGCCATTATTCGGGGGAAACCTTAAAATAATAAGGAATTTAATATTTCAAATGAACGAATAGGACTTGTGGATGAGAAAACAACATGTACGGTATGAATCGTATTTCATCTTAATACTTAGAATTTCTCTGGCCTCCAGCGATGGTCTAGTACTACAATGGACCTGAAGAAGACGCCACAATGGGTCCAGATAAAAGGAATCCAATGTTATTCACATCCACGTCTGGAATTATTAAGAAGGACCTTTCACCGTCAACCATCTTTTGGCATCCTGCACTGTTGGAAGTTTTTTTACTAGCCCCCACTAGTGTTGAGCGAGTAGTATTCAATCGAATACCTCGCCGGCATAGGAATGCGTGTAAGCGGCCGAACACCAAGGGGTTAAACGCATTGAATATTCAAAGCGTTTAAAGGGACTCTACCATTAAAACTTTTTTTTTTGTGGATAAGACGTCGGAATAGTCTTTAGAAAGGCTATTCGTCTCTTACCTTTAGACGTGGTCTCCGCCGCGCCGTTACTCAGAAATAACGGTTTTTACCGGTATGCAAATGAGTTCTCTGGCAGCGATGGGGGTGGGCCCCAGCGCTCAAACAGCAATGAGGGCATCCCCACCGCTGCCAGAGAAGTGTCTCCAAGCGCCGCCACCTTCTTCGTCCGCCGTGTCATGTTCAAAGTCTTCTTCCAGCGCAGGCTCGTAACTTCTAGCCAAGCAGAGCAGACTGCACAGGCGCACAGGTCACATGAAAATGGCCGCTTGCACAGTATTGTTAGCGGCCATTTTCCCGTGGCCTGTGCGCCTGTTAGGTTACGAGCCTGCACCAGAAGAAGACTTTGAACATGACGCGGCGGACGAAGAAGGAGGCGGCGCTTGGAGACCCTACTCTGGCAGCGGTGGGGACACCCTCTTCGCTGTTTGAGCACTTGTGCCCGCCCCCATTGCAGCAGGAGAAATCATTTGCATACCGGTAAAAACCAGTATTTCTAAGGAATGGCGCAGCAGAGACCACGTCTAAAGGTAAGAGACGAATAGCCTTTCTAAAGACTATTCCGACGTCTTATCCACAAAAAAAAAATGTTTTAATGGTAGAATCCCTTTAACCTCTTGGTGTTCGGCCGATTACACGCATTCCTATGCCAGCGAGGTATTCGATTGAATACTACTCGCTCAACACTAGCTCCCACCATTCCTGAACCACCAGTGCATTTACTTTTGGTGAGTGATATCTTAAAATGGTTGTTCCACTATAGACACATACCCCCTGTCCACCATGATCAGGAGCCTCCTTGGGATGACAGTCCCATAGTAGTGAATGGGGCACCAGTCATGCAAGGGCATTAGGGCTCCATTCACAAGCAAGCTTTAGAGGGACTGCCAGTCCCCTGTGTTCCTGATATCTAGGGAACACAAAGTTTGGGACCCCAGTGACTGTACACTTATCCCTTATCCTGATAAGTATCCATAACCCCTTTAATTTGGCTATCACTGTAAAATGGGTGGTCATAGGCAGGAGCAGGCAAGGCGGCGTGATTCTGAGCTCTGACACTGTCCAATTCTGATCTCTCAATCACATCCTCTGCCTGCTCCTGCCTGACACCACCCACTTGACATATCAGGCACCAAAACTATCTGTACTGCTTGCTTAGAAACAGTGGGGATCAGTGGAACTACGCCCACTAAACAATGCAAAGAATGGAAGTCGGTGGAGGCGGTGATTTTTGAAAGATATACCTCCAAAATATAGAAAAAGGTTTATCCTGCAGGAGTAAATACACGAGATCGCCGAGTCTTCGTCTAAATAGTATCTTGGACCGGCTGCAATCTGTGCAGCTTATATCTATCAAGCAGATACAGCATCCAGCTCTGTCTCCTAATCTCCCGTGTCTCGGTAGAATCACATTACATTTTCTAGCACTTGCTCCCATACTGGATACAGGAGCAGAGGAGACAGACTATGTGCTCTCTTCTAGTGCATAAATATAAGCAGCCTGCGGCACGGATTGCAGCTGGTCCATGCCGCTACTTAGAAGCAGAGTCTTATCCAATACATATGCACCTTCTCCACTATGACTATTTATCTACTGGAGGTACACATTACCCCTCCAGCCTGGTATAGTGAGAAACGTATTCGGAATTCCTTACATGTACTAGTACTAGTACATGTACTACTGATAGATACAAGTTGCACATCTATGGCCCGTATCTATCTTGAGAATGGAGATCTTCTCACCCAGTCTCGCTGGTGTCTGCATCCAGACTGTGACAAGGCAAAGGTGGAAGCTTCTATAGCTCCTATTTCCATAATCCAAAAATACCTCCGATGGGAATACCCCTTTAAGGATAACTCTACACGTATAATGTGCGCCACTGTGGGCACCTTTTACTCCTGTAGCTTGGCCATTTTTCAGTTTTTCCATTGCAAAGCAGGGCTGTGGAGACAGTCGGGGGTCAATTTTGGGTGAAGTTGCTCTTGGGAATAAAGTTACTAACTCCATCTCCAGCTTCAAAATGAAGTAATTATTTTTAATTATATAGTAATTAATATTGTATGATTAGATGCATTGATCATAGCTTTTGGGGGAGAATTAGAGGATCTTTGCTGTTTCTGTCAGCCATTTGTGAAAGAGTCTGGGTCCAAACAGGAGTCGCAAACTGGCTGTGTAACAATAGAGGTGTCCAAGTTGGTGGTTTGGCCTACCGACTCCACAAGCCTACCGCAAAGGTCAAAAACCCGCAAGAATCTGATCCTCTGCAGGCTCGGACCCTGCTGCACAAGACACTTTGCACTGCAATTTTTTTTCCACAGTGTGTGGATGAGATTTATTTCCATCCCTTCTACTATACGGCTACTGTAGTCCGCTGGTGGATAACTCATTGCGAAATCACCACATGTCCCTGGTTTATCTCCGTCTTTGTAGGCTAGTCAGACCTTTATATGTATATTTATAGCCGGGGCTACGCTGCAACTTTTTGTACAAATTAATTTTAACTATTTAGTTGCAGCTACAGCTTACAAGACTGCACACAACTTAAAGGGATCCTATCATTGGATACCCTTTTTTCTGACTAACACGTAGGAATAGCCTTAAGAAAGGCTATTCTTCTCCTACCTTTCTTTGTCTTCGCCTCGCCTCCGTTTGGTAGAAATCTGGGATTTCTTTGGTATGTAAAGAAGTTCTCTCACAGCACTGGGGGCGGGACCTCAGCGCTCAAACAGCACGGGGGGTGTCACCAGTGCTGCAAGAGAAATCTCCAGCGACATCTCAATCTTCTTCTGGAACGCTCTCTCCCTGTGTCTTCTTCCATCCTAGGTTTAATCTTCTAGGCCTCGGACAGAGCCGACTGTGCATGCCAGCAGCCACAACAAAATGGCCGCTTACACAGTAAGCTGTGTTAGCGGCCATTTTTTTGTGGCCGCTTACACAGTAAACTGGTGTAAGCGGCCATCTTCTGGTGGCCGTTGGCATGCACAGTCGGCTCTGCCCGAGGCCTAGAAGATTAAACCTAGGATGGAAGAAAACGCAGGGAGAGAGCGTTCCAGAAGAAGATGGAGGCAGCGCTGGAGATTTCTCTCGCAGCATTGGGGACCGCCCCCAGTGCTGCAAAATAATTCATTTGCATACCGAAGAAAACCCGGATTTCTACCGAACGGCAGCGCGGAGAAGACATCTAAAGGTAGGATAAGAATAGCCTTTCTTAAGGCTATTCCTACGTGTTAGTCAGGAAAAAAGGGTATCCAATGATAGGATCCCTTTAATGCATCCATTTGGGCCGTGCTAAACAACTAAAATAAAAAAAAACAAAAAGTCACAGTATAACTGTGGCCAAAAAGTGCTCCAGCACCGTTACACCATAGACTGCTTTCGCCTCATCGCTTAGCATCACGTTTCATCTGATATACCGGAAGTCAGGCCTTCCAAATAACATATACTTACCATACACTATACACTATTAGCAAGTTGAAGAAAAAAAAAAAATTCTACGTGACCTTTTCCATTTTTCCATCCTGCAAGTGTTAACGCACAGAACAGCATGTAAGTCAATGGACTAAGCGTAGAGCACGTCTATCACACACAGATGCCGTCCGCAATGTAAGCAATGTATAATGTGACTGGCGCTGGCTTCCTTTCCTTCTGTTTTTATGCAAAGATATAACAAGAATCCTTAAGACCCGAAAGCTGGTAATACAGGATGTGGAATGGAGAACACAAGGCAGCCTGTCGCCAATTTAAATGCATTGAACACCAGCGATGCCCCCAACTAAGGCTTCAAACTTGTACAGCACATTTCCACTCAACTCAACTAGATTGCCTGTCACATCTGACACGACTTGTCAAAAGTTACCCTTCACTGCTCATGGGCAACATGGAGGGTCAGAAGACCAAATACAATGGTCCTACCCATCCCATTTTTTCTCATTCACAGCGGCAGATATTGAACTCTTAACTGACAAGACTTGAGCGGGTTGAAGCAGCTGCCAGAATAAGAGAAGCAGGACAAAGTCAGCGTTGATGGGGAGAGGCTACTCCTCCACTATGTGCACATGCCAGAGCCCAGGCTATTATGGATGACAATTTTGGCAATGTTACACAAAGGGTAATTGTAATTCCAACCATAAAACACATTTTTTGGAGAACATTTTATTTGCATTGCTCGGAACGATTGCAATTAATTTGTTTATTCTCGCCATTTGTACCTACAAAGTATCGGAAGGGATCTGGATGTGGAGCGATTACCGATATTTTATTTGAGATAAGCCTAATTTTTATACGACAAATACAATAAAATATAATGTAACATAAGAGCGATGAGACTCACCTGTCTAAAAGCATGGGCAATGTTAGGATTGTTTGGTGAAGCACATTGGCTAAAGTAACGCAAAAAATTATTATAAATAACTGATAAAATAAGTTACAAGTTTTTGCTTATAAATTGTACAAAATTTTACCCAAATTTTAAAAGGGCTTGTTTCCGAACAAAACCATTTTTTGGTTCTCAGGCTGTTCATGTCTTGTAGAGATTTTCACATTTTTTTTTTCTAGAGATGTTTATCACAAATTATTTTGTGTTTGTGTATTCAATTATCATATATTTAACTTCATAAGACACTTTTTTTCCCATCTAAAGTGGGGGCATAAAGCATAGGTGTGGTGTTGAAAATCAAGTTGGTACTATTCCAGGATTGACAGCCATGAACCACAATGAGCTGAGGCCCAAGGGAGGTGATCAAGTAAGTTAAACAGTGTTACTCACCTCTCCTGGGCTCCAGAGCCGATCTTCTGGACTCTTCTGTTCACAAAGATGTCATGAAAGATGGGAGACCACTGAGGCCCAAATGCAGGTGCTGTTGGTATTTTCACACGAAATAACAGCAGCATAATGTCACATGGGTTACACCACCAACATCTTATGTCATGGCTGTGATTGGGCCTCAGTGGTCTCTGATATCATTCATGACATCTCTGTGAATGTAGGGCCTGAAGATTCGTGGTGGAGCCCAGGAAAGGTGAGTAAAACTGTTTATTATGTTTAATTGTCTCCCCTGGCCCTCCTCTCATTGTACTCTGGGGGCCCCGTGCATAATAATGGTTCATGAAGGGGGAGTGGGGCCAACCCCCAAAATTTGGGGTTACGGTAACATGGTATGGGCTACTATAGGGAATCATAGTGTGTGGAGGGGCCACTTGTTGACATTATTCTTAAAGCGGTTGTCCAGGTTTTTTTTTATACTATTTTCCGCCTCTAAAACTTAGGCGAAATATACGATTAGTGTAAAACAAAAGGGATTAGTCTGAAAGGGGATAATTTTTATTGAAGTGACAAAATGGGTTAAAAATGTTCTTTATTTGGTCCCTTCTGACAGAAGATCGCGCCCAGCCAATGACTAGGCTAAGATTGTGGCCAGTCATTAACCAAGAGGTAACTTCTTACTTGTCAAAAGGGAACAATAAGTATACAATATCAAAGGACCCCCAAAGTGTCAGGATTATAGTGTCAATTCACACACATCAGACAAGTCCTATGACACAACCCAGCACCAAGCACCATGTTTATTGAATATTAAGCATTGACTTTGAACCCAACCAAGGCCAACCTCTGCACAAAGTGTGTATATTCTCCCAATGTTTGCATTGGTTTCCCCTTGGTATTCCAATTTCAACCAACAAACCACAAATGTACAGAGCACTAAATTGGTTTCCTATTAAAAAAAATGACTCTAGGGGTATTGGGGAAGAGCACCTACATCCACAGTAGGCCAAACTACCAACTGTTCCATTTTTGCCCTCCCAGACTCAGCATATAATAAAATATATAAATTGTAAGCCCTTGTGAACACGGCCCTCAGTTGGCCACTGTTAATTCATTCTACTTGTTTTACGGTATTCCAGCAGTTTGTATGTAAACCCCTCTTCAAATGTAAAACACGATGGAGTCAATGGTGCCCTCAAAATAAATAATAACGAATTTGATTTGTTTTGAAGCCAGGAACGGTAACTTTCTTGACCTCACCGCACCCAAAACAGTCTTCAATTCCAACTCCACACCCGATATAGCAACCACTGAGTTCCCGTCTCCACAATTCTCCCTGAGCTTTGAGTTCTTTGTGTGAAGAGAGCGCATTACAAATGTCTGTCATTGGCATTGGTATTATGTATGTTCTTTTTTGTAATTTTTTTTGTTTTTTTTAATTTCATTGTTTTTCTTTTATTTACCTAATCGACTTCACAACACATATAAACCCCTAGCTTACTCTCATACATGTCCTGGTCGTAGACAAAGGCAGCCACTGGAACTCCTAACCCACCAGCTTTGTTGTCTTCCTGCCAAGAGAATACTCTTGTAGTATTCATGAGCTGTATTTAATTCAAGAGCACTTAAATTCTAACACAAAGCAGCGGAGAGTGGCATACTCTGTATTAAGCTCCTTCTGAGCAAAACGAGATGGCCAAATATCATTGCCGCAGCTATAAAGACACAGTAACCTGCTCAGACACAAGCTGGCCCAATTAGCCAAAGCCAAAACAGCTTTGGGCCCTTGGAGAATTAAGGAATGCGTTCCTCATACTCCCAATAATGCAACCTAACCGAGGCACTCGATATTGATCGCGCTGGGTTGAAAGGGAAACATTTGGTATTGTAAGCAATCTGCCCCAGTCAGCTGGTTACTTTTCACACAGTAAATTACCTGACTCGGTGACTCTAACCTGAGACACTAAAGTTCTGAGTAAACAAACATTATACTTTTATCGCCCTCCTTTATCGAGCAACACAATATACGGTATATAGAAGCTAATTCCATAGAGGGCTTACAAGACACTGGCTTCTCGTAGATTCACCAAAAGTCAGAGAGGACATTTATTCCATGCACTGATGTGGCTTTCACAAATTAATTGCATTCATTGACGGGACGTCGGGGTTTCTACTGGAGCCGGAAACTAAGGGGTTGCACAGTTAGTTCCCATTGTGCCCTAAACAACCCTCCATTTCACAATATAAAATGCATAATATAAAATATCCATTGGCCTAGTTGTTACAGTTTATGGCGCGCCTCCTCCTATTCCCGATCCCTGTATAATTTCTGTAAATCGTTCGCCAGCTTCTTAGACTAGTCTGTAGACTGTGTTTGGTAGTCAGAGACAATCCCCATACTCTAGGTAGGTCCATCCAAAGCGGAAGGGAGGGTCTCAGATCGCCAAAACATAGTGAGGATAAAGTAGTCTAAGAAGTCGGTGATCATTTTACTGGAAAGAAGTATAAGCCTTTTCCAGTATGGGATAAGATTAAAATACCATATTGGGCTGAAGTTCCTTGGCCCACCAGATAAAATGATCCTGGGCGTCCACCCTTCAACAACACCTAAGAAACAGACCATAGTGCCCCAAAGTCATCTGTCAGACCTCCAGATAATGGAACCAATCTATAAGACCTTGTTTGTGGCCTTCTTGTCTCCAGCTATTAGAGGTGGGTCCTTGAGAGGGTCGCCACCTCTGAGCATATCATCACAAGAACCTCTTAACACAGGATTGTGCGAGCAGCTTCACACTTCTCCATATATCATATAACATGGCCCGTGTTCCTAGCCTTTTATCATGGATATCCCATAAGTTGGGCCTGAGGATGAATTCTATATGGTCCGACGGTCCAAAAAGTGCATGTTATTTTACATCAATAGGTCTGATTGCAGTGGGCTCAACCACTGGTATCCCCCAATTACTAGAAATAGGACTCAGAGTCCCCCATTTCTCCTCACTGTACAACCTCCATAAGAAAGAGTTTGAAGCATGGCCGCCAAGCATGGACACTCCATCCAAAGAGACTGATAGCCGAGTGTAACTTCCCCCCAGTCCCATAGACCCTAAATGGTGCTCTCCAATAAAACTTGACTGTGCCGTGAGGAGTAATGACGGCTCTGAGCCCCCGATTTAGTGACTGTGGAGGTCCCAGACATTTGTAGACTGTAGAAATACCCCTAAATATATCATTTTTAATAATTTTTACACTGCATCTAGAAAATTAAATGTACAGAAAAAAACATCTTTACAGAAATACTCCAAACAATCCCACTATCAAATGTTTTATATTCCGCGGACATACTGCAGAACATTACACCTATCTACTTAACGTCATCTCCCCACAATTCGCTCCCCATTCAGGAGTAATGCAGCAGACCACCTCGGTTTACAGGCTATTTTCAGATTCTGCTTGAGGCTAAACATTCTTCTGTGTACATACTTGGAAATTCAACAGCCTTTTTAACATCTAAGAACAAATTTCTGACAAGTCATTTTTGCTCCATGCAGCAAGTCAAGTTCCCTTGTCTAGGTTTTCCATTACAGACGTGTACCAGCAGCCCGGGCTCGCAGTCGTTTAGATGCCGCTACAGTATTCATAACGGCTGTCAGAATCTGCAATTTCCCCCCTTTGTTTTATGAGGTCAGGCAATATTACATGTACTGATATATTCCATTTTCCCAGCTGAAAACTGTCTCATTTGAGCACGACAGGCTGAGGGAGTCGTGATTTCGCAACCCGGCATGCGAGACACAGTATACGGGGGCAGGTGCCTAACCCTGTATTCTCCTTTTGCTCTTGTCCACTGGCAACAGTAAATTAAACTGTCAAAATTGGAATTGTCCTGTCATCAACACAACCAAAGCCTTCCATAGACTGCAACATCAGATATACTTCTAATTCTGCATTTCTCTGCACCTGTAATTTCGCCTTGCACTGGACCATGGTGAGGAGCTGTCCAAGGGACACTGCTATTGCGCCTTCCTACAGAGGGTTGACATGGCATTTCAAAGGCAGAAATTAATGAACAATACCAGGAAATTGCCCTGTCTGGAAAAAAAGAGAGTGTTCACTTGAGGGTCTCGACCTTCTACTCAACCGTCACCCACTCTAAAAGGGCAAAAATGCTAACGTGACTATGACATCCCAGCTAGGTTACGCGGCACTTCATGTTTCGCGTGTTCGGAAGAGTAAAGATCAGGAATTAAAGGACGGCGTTGGACGCCATATACAAATTGGGCTTGTTTTTGTATCCAAGGACCATAAATAAAAGCAAATTCTGACTTGAGAGTCCCCAAAGTTTACAAGCCCTGGAAGAATAATTATATCAGGCAAAATAAAGGATATTTATTACAGATAATAATAAGGAAGATGAGCTCATCGCTGGTTACTTTATTCGTTTACCTAGATCAGGTGTTAATTTCTCTCATCTGGGATCCCAATTATATTTGTGAATCAGCTCAGAGACCAATTTCTCCATCTTTAATTAATGATGTACTCTATCCTTTTAATGACTTTCCTGTTGTTTCACCCTGGTATTATTATTATTAATTCAACTAACTTGGTAGAAATTGGTAAACTTTTACTAAGCACAAACACTACAATGGGAGCAAAGATTAAAGAAATGCTGTACTTCTTATTTTTAGAAGGATTTCAACATGGGAACCAATCTACTGTTTTTGGAATGAACCTTACAAGGGATGTCCCGGGAAGAAAACACCTTGCTGATTTGAAACTGGGGGCCATGGTTGGACACTGTGGATGGCCACGCATTTCCCTTACTATGTTATGATCATATCTGCACTAGAAGGTCCTGTGGGAGTCTCCATATTTAGTCTCCATAGCAGATTCGGCCATGTTTGATGGAAAAAAACAAAGCAATATGTAGCTCTATTTTTCCTGTAAAATGCAACATACCAAGATGGAACCCAAGGGTCTCTACTACAAGACATTGGGTCTGTAAGGGGCAGGAGGTGGCATAGATCCAGCACAGGTTCCTGGTCCACAGTATATAATGTACATATTTATATATGCATGATGGAGAGTTGTGAAATACACCGTACAGTGCCAGCCATCGCCCTCAGGGTAAGTTCACACAGGGCTTTTTGGACCGGAACCTGAGGCGGAGGCCGCCTCACGTTCTGGTCCAAAAAGCGGGTAGCCGCGACTGAATGCCGATGCATTGCACTCTGTTCCGGATTAGACCCAATCAATGGGCCTAGTCGGGAGGAGGAAGTGACTTCAGGCCGAATCGCGAGGTGAAACAGCCTTAAGAATGAGCATCTCGCTTCTTTTTCCAGAAGAAACCAGCTCCCGGAAAAAACACCTGAATGGCCCCCATTGATTTCAATGGGAGCCGTCTTTTTGGTCGGGATTTTAAGGCAAATACAGCCTCAAAATCCTCACTAAAAACCCTGTGTCAACTTACCCTTAGGATCAGTGCACATGGAGTTTTTTGGTGCTGATTTTAATGCTGAATCCGCCTCAAAATCAGCCTCCAAAAAAAAGCCTCCCAATAGAGTTAGAGCCTCCCATGGAATTAATGCATGCCTAATAGAAAGTCATTCCTGGAGCCATGTCTTCAAGTAACATTGAGCCGATAAAAAAAAATTCCTTGACCCATCGGGACCACAAGACTCTGCAGTGGGCACCACCATCCATCATCTACTAGTCTAGGCTATAGTCTCCATCACATGAATGGGGAAAGTGAGAAGTATATGTAGAATATTCGGTAAAACTAGTAAAATCTACTAGAACCATATAAATTATACATAACATTCATATTAGGTAATAGCAACATGTTGTTAGTAATAGCAAAAGGAAACTTCAAGACAATGAAAAGTTCCTGAAGTTGTGTGATCAGGAAACTTTGCGGCAATGTATACATCTTCGAGGACTGGCAGTTTATACCTTTCTTTTATTTATGGCACAGCTAGCCCGAGACCTCCATAAATAAAATGCAGACATAAAATGCTATTGTTCCTTAGTGTTGGACCTCCATTTATTTGAAGAAGTGTACTTGAACTACAAGTAATATCCTCTCTGAGGAGGTCCTGAATCGATTAATTTAAAATAAGAACTTTTACATGCAACGGCCGCTAGTGATAAAACTAGTAAATGTAAAAGCTCTACAAAACAACCATGGACCCCAATAAGAACACATAAAAGGGAAACTTTTGGGGCCAAATTGCAAAGACACTAAACTCCAAGCATGTTATGGACCAGTGGTTTGGTGCCCCAAACATTCCCATAGTAAAGCTCTAATGGACATGCTCCCAGGGCATGAATATTTTGTCAATGAAGCAAGAACATTACAACTTGTTCTCCCCACACATGCGCCCAATGTCCAGTGCATGCGCAGTGAAGTGGTGGTTTACTGCTCTGGCTTCATTGAAGAAACACACATACCTAGGGAGATTACCAGAAACAACTGAATAGCCAGCAGTGAGCCGGAGCGAGAACCCATACTAAATAGACTCCGGCCCACTGTCTGAGCTCAAATCCAGGAACTACCTGGACTGACTCAGGAGAGGGCCGGCAACCCCCATACACCGCTCTGGAGTTTCCAGTCTGCCTCCCAAGACCGGGAAGCTAGGAACTGGGAGTAGCAAAGAGGAGAGGGCCAGCAACCCCCCACACACTACTGCAGAGGTTTCGGTCTGCCTCTTGAGACTCAGAGGAGGAGAAGACAAAGAGGAGAAGGTCGGCAATCTCCGCACACCGTTATGGAGGCTCCAGCCGTACTCCCAACAGAAGGTTAAAGCTGCATGCACACAACCAGGTGTGCAAACTGAAGCTCCTCAAAGAAGTACCCAATGGTCTGTTCTGTTCCTATCCTGCTCCAAGCCATCGGAACAGAATGCATCAGAAGCCCCCATGGCGTTAAAGGGGTATTCCCAACTCGCCTGTTCAACATCTTGCAGGCTGCACCCTTTGTTCACTTCCTGGTTTTCTCGGTGAATTGGTGGGCAGGGTTTCATTTCCTGTCTCACAGGCAAAGCCAGCTATGCTATCTCCATAGCAGTACACGTTTGCAGTCAGTAATGAGGGATGGTTGAAAATAAATTAGCACAGTATCACTGGAAGATGCACAATATGAAGCTGATGTAGTAGAGCTGGATTTGATAGGTGATGAGCAAAATCACGGCCGCAAAATAACACGGCATATACGAGACTAACTCCCATTGAAATCAATGGGAGCGTATACAGCACTCAAAATCTCACGGCGTATACGTGCCAGGTCACGCGGCATGTTACTCCGTGTGAATGCACCCTTACATGCTACAGGGCCAAGAGTCAGCTTGCAATAAACTCCGTTTTAGGTTTGTGTTTATATACAGAGGTAACGGACTCCCTATCTCAGCCCTTATCAGCAAAATCCAATTATCAGTCTAATATCTGAAAGAGGGAGATAAACAGCTCAGAAATACAAGCTGCTCCGAGCACTCAGCTCCCTCCCCCCTCCTGGACGTCACTTGTCCTGGGCGGAGAGATAAGATTATCCCCAGGTCCATGGTTATCGAAACACAATGTAGGCAATGAAGTGAATAATCTCAGATAACAGCCAAACAAAGCAGTTTTGCTGAAGCAATGCATTTAGGAAAAGTCTTAAATCCACATAAGCTAGTGGTATAGATAGGATCCCCGAGATGGGACAACCCCTTTAAATACATCACAGAATGCACTTGGATGACACTTGGATATCTGGACCCACATTGGAAGTACACTCAGTCACTAGTTTATAATGAAGTAGAACATCTTTACTGCTTCTGTCTGACCATGGCTGTCAGCCATTTATTAAGTCACAGAATGAGTAATCTATCTCCTCTATAGGTTTGGCCTAATGACTCCATAGACCTTGTTGGGAATGCCTCTCATAAAGTTGTAATGTATACCCCAAGAATAAAGCATACTGGCCTGGGAGGCTCCCGAAAAGAGGAGCCAACCCCTGTACTACCATAAGAATGGACAAATATCCAAAGCTCTCTGGTATAAGTAACATGGGCACATTACAGTATGAGCTAGTCACATCCCAAAAATTGGCTTGCCGACATCACAAAAAGGGGCCAAAAATTGTAGCCATTTCTCCTAGGAGCCAACAACTGGTGAGATACTGGTGAGTATAGAATTTAACCCTTCCAGTCTAATCTAGAATCTTCTCTATCCTGTAATACCGTAATAATACATGATATCGCCCT